>NC_061089.1:709225-746999 GCF_015104395.2 Macrobrachium nipponense | reverse complement strand
ATATACTCCAATTAGAGAGAAGCATAAAGTACTTTGGCAAAATATTTGGTCAAATATAACTACAAATGTAAAAATGAGAACAATTGCACCTGCAATCAATCCTTGGCAGTACGATTTTTATGCCCAGAAGGTTTGAAACAGCTCTGTGCCGCCTGCGTATTGGACATACTAGGCTGACACATTCCTACTTGATGAGTCGTGATCACGAACCATACTGTGAGGATTGCCTAGTTCCACTGACTGTTATGCACTTGCTGGTTGAGTGCCCCAGTTTGGTGGAACAGCGCCAATCAATATCTATACTATGGGAAGGAGAATAATGGTTTTTAAGTTTTTATCAAAAATTTTAGGAGCAATGGGATTTTTAACATGACTGGGCTTGTTTTGGTGGATTTCTTTTTAACTCTGTATTTTAGATAAACTGTAATGCTTGTGTGCGCCTTGCTTTTATTCTTATTGAAAATTGTGTGTATGTGGCGAGTGTGCATGTACGTATGTTTTATGGTAGGTATGTATGTGTGTGTGTATATTGTATGTATGTATTTGTATAATATATAAAACTTTATTTTTATATTATTTTATAATTGCCAAGAATCTTTTATCATATTTAAAATAATTCTGTTAAATTATTAGTTATTAAAATTTATAGGGTCTTTTTATATATAGTTCGGCATCAATGACCTAGTTGTCACGATGCTAGATTAATATAGTATCAATCAATCAATCAATCCTCTACTGCGACAGCGGTGATTCTACGTGCCGTCAGAAGATCCGATGCCGCCCAACAGGTAAACCCAAAGGAGTTAGCCAGGCTAACACCGGGTGTGTCTCTGCAGCAGCTCCTGTCTGAGAACCTATGGTTCTCGCAGCAAGAGGCACTCGGTCTGGAATCCACTGCCATGGCAGCTTTCCAGGCCGTCTCCTGATAGACCTGTGTCCCCTCACAGTGTCTAAGGTCGCAGCCAACTCCGGGGGAATTTCTCCCCGAAGAAGACTCGGCCTTCCAGGAGGCTTTGCCAGTCTGGAGGAAGAGCCATCTCCTTTCCTCGCCCACCAGACGGCAAACCTGTGGGCCAACCTGGTACTTCGACGTAGGGACGCTGTCCCTTACACGAGTATCCAGGGCGGCTGGGCGTGAGGCGCATTAGGACTTCGGAATGGACCTGTATGGAGTTCCTCCTCTCTCTTCCCAGGAGAGATGTGGACGCTGCGGTGGACAGATGGCGCACTGATGACAGTGACCGTCTGGTACACCAGGCAGTTTCGAAGGCTTCTGGGCAGCCTCGAACTGCGGTCAAGCCAAAGCGCTTCCTCGGCAGCTAAGACGATAGCCTCGTCGAAGCCCCGTTGGAAAGACTGTCTTCTTCGACTTTCTGCCAAGGGGGCCGTAACCAGCCCTCCTCCCAGCCTTCCTTCTCACGAGGAGGGTCAGGGAAGAAGTCAAAGAAAGGGGGGTAAACGCTAGGGACGGCGTTCCCCCACCCCCTCACCTGCTGCCGGAAGTGGGGGGTGCCTGGCCAGCCATTGGGCAACTTGGCAGTGCTACGGCGCCTGAGACCATAGTATCGTAGATGTCCTTCGGGAGGGATATCTATTACCCTTCGAATCTCGCCACCCCTCATCTCCAACCCGGTCCAACAGCAAACGTACGTTCCAGGTTCTTTGAAGGACGTAGCACTAGACAGGAGATCCAGTCCATGCTGAGTAAACGAGCTGTAGAGATAGTCACGTATCAGTCACCGGGCTTCTACAGTCGTCTTTTCCTGGTGTGGAAAAGTCTACGGGGGCTGGCGCCCGGTGTTGATAGATCTCTCTCCCTGAACCGATACGTTCGCCAGACTCGGTTCACGATAGAGACAGCACGGTCCGTGCTCGACTCCATCAGGCAGAACGATTTCATGGTTTCAGTGGATCTGAAGGATGCGTATTTCCAAATACCCATCCATCAATCCTCCAGAAAGTACCTCCGCTTCATCCTCAACGGGACGGTGTACCAATTCAGGGCACTTTGCTTCGTCTCTCAACCACCCCACAGGTGTTCACTTCTGGTGTCTGCTTGGCCCATTCGCACGGGATACATCTTCTGAGGTATCTCGACGATTGGTTAGTCCTGGCGAGCTCCCGCTCGCGAGTTGCTGCAGGACAGAGGATCGACTGTCTCGAGTTTTTGTCGCGATCTAGGGATCGTGGTGAACTTCGAGAAATCCGATCTCGAACCCAAGCTGAGGATGAAGTACCTGGGTATGCTGATCGACACGGTAGCAGGGCGAGTCTTCCCCGCTGACTCGCGGATCAGCAGATTCAGGGAGGCAGCCAACCAGTTCCTGTCTCGGCAGGAACAGGCAGCTCAGCAGTGGCAGGTCGTGATCGGACACCTGTCGTCACTCGAGAAGTTAGTCCCTCACGGGCGTCTTCACCTGCGGTCTCTTCAGTGGAGACTAAAGGAGAGTTGGTCACAGGCAACAGATCCCCCAAACTTCCCAGTCTCCCTGACACTGGAGGTGGCAGGACCTAGCCTGGTGGCTGGACGACAGGAACCTCTTAAAGGGAGTGCCTCTACGCACTCCCCCCCCGGAGATGCAGCTGTTCTCAGACGCATTGACCGAAGGGTGGGGTGCACACCTGGAGGAGTTGCTGACTTCAGGTGTGTGGGACGATCGCGACAAGCACCTTCACATCAATGTACTGGAGCTCAAGGCAGCATTTCTCGTGCTCCAAGAGTTCCAGGACTGCTTGATCGGACACTCAGTGGTGTTGATGTGCGACACCACCACGGTGGTGGCATACGTCAACAAACAGGGGGGCCTAGTGTCTCTCCCGTTGTACCAGTTGACTCGGCAGGTGAAGAGGAATGTAGTAGCAGACAAGCTACTACATTCCAGGGAAGAGGAATGTAGTAGCAGACAAGCTCAGCTGTCGGGATCAGGTGATAGGAACCGAATGGTCCATACACCAGAAGTGGCAGAAAGAGGCTCTTCGACCTGTGGGGGCGACCAGTAGTGGATCTGTTCGCCACCCGGCACAACAGGAAACTTCAGGTTTTCTTTTCAGCCGTGCCGGACCCATGGGCAGCTGCAGAGGACGCTCTTCAACATCCGTGGGACAACCTCTTCGCGTATGCCTTTCCCCCGTTCAGCCTGATTCGCAAGGTGATCAGTCGAGCACTGGTCACCCCAAATCTCAGGATGATCCTGGTGGCTCCCAAATGGCCCCAGGCCAATTGGTATCCGGACCTCCTGGCTCTTCTCGCAGGAGAACCGAGAGAGATTCCCCCTTGGCACAACCTTCTCGTCCAGCCACACGTAGGGCGGTACCACCAAACAGTCCAGTCCCTACGACTTCACGGCTGGCTGTTATCCACCATCTCTTGCGAACGAGAGGCTTTTCTCGTAGCGCAGCAACAAAGATGGCTGGAAACGTCCGTCAGTCCTCTGCAGCTGTGTACCAGGGGAAGTGGGCCGTCTTCTGTGGTTGGTGTCATAGACGGGGTATATCTCCTCTCAGAGCCACTCTTCAGCAGGTAGCAGATTTCCTCGTATTTCTTCGCCGAGAGAAGCTCCTCTCAGTCCCCACAGTCAAAGGATATAGAGCCGCCCTGGCACTAGTCCTGAAACTGAGGGGATTGGATATCTCGATCTCCTTGCTTATGAGGAGCTTCGAAAGGTCTTGCCCACCCAGGGAACTCAGGCCCCCTGAGTGGGACGTGACTCTTGTCCTTAGGAGTTTGACTCGAAGACCCTTCGAGCCACTCCGAGAGTCGTCAGACAGGGATCTGACCCTCAAGACCCTCTTCTTGCTGCCCACTGGCATCGGCGAAGAGAGTAGGGGAACTTCATGGTCCTTTCCTTCGATGTACGACATTCCAGGGGATGGGGTATCTGTGACGCTCGAGTTTCGTCCCGAACTTCGTTGCGAAGACTCAGAAACCGTCGATCCCTGACGACAGGTTCGAGTCTTTCACAATTCCCTCCCTAATGGACTTCACCGATAATGATGCGGATGAGATGCTGCTTTGTCCTGTGAGGGCGCTACGGCGCTACCTGAAGAGAAACTCAGCACCTCAGGGCCTGAGTGTCGACGACTCTTCGTTAGACCAGGGTTACCAAGAAAGAAGTATCCAAGAACACTCTTTCATTCTGGCTACGTGAGGTGATCAGAAGAGCGTATGAGGCTGATGGTAGTGACGACACCCGTACGCTCCGTGCAAGAGCGCAGGTCCTGAAGGCAGGTGTCTGGGCCAACCAGACTACCTTCACCTCCTTCTACCTTTGGGATATTGCCCGCAGGTCCTTGATACCTTTTCCTTGGGACCCGTGGGGGTCTGCTCAACAAGTTTTTTGTGTGTAGCTAACCCCAGACCCTCGCAGGCTGAAACAGCATCGAGTCCTGGTGTGACTGTGGAAGAATGAGTGAGTGACTGGCTTCTCTTCCCATCTTTTTCTTTCTCCTCTACCTGTGGGCAGAGGGTCACGGTTGTCACTACGCTGGATGAGGACGAGATGCAGGTGAGCTATATGACAGAGCCCCATCCTATCCCTTTCACTAGGGATAGGAGCAGAATATCCACCTTACCCTCCTCCTACAAGGGGGGGAAGTGGATCCCAACAAGAGACAAACCCATGACTTTATATTTGCTCCTGTACAGGAACCAGTTCTTACATTGCTGGTACGAAGAGATACGCTTGCCTCTCTCTTAGTACTTGGTCCAGAGGTCTGGCCATTGATCCTGCAGTGCACACCCCGATCAATTGACAAGAGGCTTGGATCCCTCCCTCGCTCTTACGACCAGGGAGGCATTCCAGGTTGGGCGAACACATCTGTTTACAAAAAGACTCAGATTCCTCCCACCAAGAAGTGTCTTCCTATTGTAAAAGGACCGAAGGTTTGTATGCCGTGTCGGAACAAATGACAATTTGTCCAAAATTGCATTTTTCCTAACTATACAAACCTGAGGTCCTTTTACACATAGTCCCACCTCATGCCACCCCTCACTCTGCAGTTTTTGCTTGGGCCTAAAGCAAAAGTGATTGTTTACCTCCCAGTCGCGCGGCGCGCGCCTGTCGGACAAGCAGTTAACTACCGAACCCCTTGTTCGAAAGCTTACAACCTATCCAGCTGCCGCTAGTAACCTTCCTATTGTAAAAGGACCTCAGGTTTGTATAGTTAGGAAAAATGCAATTTTGGACAAATTGTCATTTCGCGGCACTCGCTACAGGTAGGGCAGGTGATCTACCGCCCTGCCCTGGGTGGCAGGACTAGGAACCATTCCCGTTTTCTATCAGATTTTCTCTCTTCCACCTGTCTCCTGGGGGGAGGCTGGGTGGGCCATTTATCGTATATATCTGCCAGGTAAGTATGTATGAAACTTTATTGTATCATAACAATATCATTTTCATACATTCAACTTCCCTTTGGTGGAGGGTAAGAGACAGCTAACTACTGAAATAGACAGGTAAACAACATATGTTGTAGGTATTTATAGACCTTGGTTCCTACCTGATTAGGCGGAAGACTTCGTGGCTACTGCCTAGGAGTCTGCTTCGCCTCAAGAGCCTTAGCGAGATATTGATCTGTGGCCAAGAGTTCTTGTGGGTCTGTCGATGGGGTCTTATCCACTTACTCGGCAGAGCCTAAGTGGCATTTGTCAATGGGTGCTAATCCACTAACATGACAACACGCCTTATTTAAGGAGCACACAACCGATCCCAATCACCCGATCCTAACACCTGTGTTAGTTCTAAGATTGTCAAGAGTTGTCCCCCAAACTCCTCACAAACAACCAATAACTCTAATCACACAGTAATGACGCACACATTAAAGTACAAAAAAAAAAAAAAAAATTTTTTTTGTACCCCTCTATTAGCCAGATACAACCCGAGTTCCTTACTGAGCAAAAGTGACGGCCGCCTGTGCGACATCTAACACTCTTTCCAGCAGGAAGTCAAGAACATATCCAACAAGAGGGTTACGCGTGTATAATTAAATTAAGGATCGGTGCTTGCTCCAATACCCAGGACCGTATCCGCTGACACAAACAGACCTAGAGAAAAGCATTTCTCGTAAGTTAACCGAACGTCTTTCAAGTAATGAGATGCAAAAACTGAATTGCATCTCCAATATGTCGCTTCCAAGATATCCTTTAGAGACATTTCTTTGAAATGCAAGAGACGTCGCGACTGCTCTAACTTCATGAGTTTTTACTCTCAAAAGTTTAAAGGAGTCATCTGGGCAGTTATTATGCGCCTCCGATATAACGCTTCTAACAAAGAAGGCCAAGGCATTTTTTGACATAAGTCTTTTCGGGTCTTTCACAGAGCACCATAGACCTTGTTGAGAACCCCCCATCTGCTTCTTTCTATCCAGGTAGAATTTTAGTGCTCTGACCAGCCAAAAGGACCTTTCTGCCTCCCTGCCTACTAGGTTAGACAGGCCTTTTACTTCGAAGCTCCTGGGCCAGGGCTTTGAAGGGTTTTCGTTCTTCGCTAGAAACAGAGTCTGAAACGAACACATGGCTGCGTCTCCTTTAAGACCCACACGAGACTCTAGGGCGTGCAGTTCACTAATTCTTTTCGCCGTAGCGAGGGACAACAGAAACAAACACTTTCTTGTAATGTCTCGAAAGGAGGCCAGACGAGGAGGTTCGAACTTATCCGAAGTCAGGAATCTCAGGACTACGTCCAGATTCCAGCTCGGAGCTCTTGGTTCCCTTGACTTTGAAGTCTCGAACGAGCGAATTAGATCGTGCAGATCCTTATTGTCAGCCAATTCTAGTCCTCTATTCCTGAATACGGCTGAAAGCATACTTCTGTATCCCTTTATGGTGGAAACAGAAAGGTGTGATTCCTCCTTCAGGAAAAGAAGGAAATCGGCAATTTCGGTCACAGAGGTATTGGAGGAGGACCGCTTCTTCGACCTACACCATCTTCTGAACACCTCCCACTTCGACTGATATACTCGCATTGTAGAAGATCTGCGGGCTCTAGCGATTGCGCTTGCAGCCTTGCGAGAAAAGCCCCTCGCTCTGACGAGTCTTTCAATAGTCGAAAGGCAGTCAGAGCAAGAGCGGGGAGGTTTTGATGATACCTCTCGAAGTGGGGTTGTTTGAGCAGATCTGTCCTGTTTGGAAGAGATCTGGGGAAGTCCACCGTCCACTCCATTACCTCTGTGAACCAATCTCGAGCGGGCCAAAATGGGGCTATCAGTGTCATTCTTGTCCCCTTTGAGGCCACGAACTTTCTGAGCACTTCCCCCAGGATCTTGAATGGGGAAAGGCGTACACATCTAGGCCCGACCAATCTAGGAGAAGGGCGTCTACTGCGAATGCTCTGGGGTCCTCTACCAACGAGCAAAAGATGTTTATCCTTTTGGAGAGGAACGTGGCGAACAGGTCTATTTGAGGTCTCCCCCAAAGAGACCAAAGATCCTGACACACTTCTGAGTGGAGGGTCCATTCTGTGGGAAGGACCTGGTACCTCCTGCTCAGCCTGTCCGCTCTCATGTTCCTCTCTCCCTGGACAAATCTTGTCAGTAGAATAATGTTCCTTTGATGTGCCCATACTAGAAGGTCTCTCGTTAACTCGTAGAGGAAGAACGAGTGCATCCCGCCTTGTTTCCATATGTATGCCAGAGCGGTGGTGTTGTCCGAGTTTACCTGAACTACCTCGTCACTGTCGACTCGAAGCCCTTGAGAGCAAGATGTATGGCTAAGAGCTCCTTGCAGTTGATGTGCCATGACACCTGTTCTTCTGTCCAGGTGCCTGACCCTTCTCTTGTTCCTAAGGTTGCTCCCCACCCCGTCTCCGAAGTGTCGGAATACAACACTTGGTTTGGGTTCCGAATTTCCAGGGACACACCTCTGTTTTCCTCTAGAGGGGGCAACCACCACTTTAAGTGATCGTTTTCCTCTAGAGGGGGCAACCACCACTTTAAGTGATCTTTCACCTCTAGAGGAATCGGAAATGTGTCGGTGAGCTGTCCTGTCTTCCAGTTCCAAACCCTTTTTAGGAAGAATTGTAGGGGACGGAGATGAAGTCTTCCTAGAGGAAAGAACTGTTCCAGCGAGGAAAGGGTCCCCAGAAGGCTCAACCATTCCCTCGCTGAACTGTGCTCCTTCCCTAAGAAGCTGGAGACTTTTACGCAACCTTTTGTGAGTCTCTCCCGAGAAAGAAAGACTCGAAAACCCCGAGAATCCATCTGAATCCCCAGATAAACCATGTTCTGGCTGGGGATCATCTGAGATTTCTCGAGGTTTACCAGTAATCCTAGTGACCTTATCAGGTCTAGTGTCGTTGTAAGGTCCTCCAAACACTGACTCTCCGATCTGGCTCTGATGAGCCAGTCGTCTGGGTAGAGGGAGATGTTTATTCCCTTTAGGTGAAGCCATTTTGCCACATTCTTCATCAGGCTCGTGAAAACCTGAGGAGCTGTGGACAGGCCGAAACACAAGGCCCTGAACTGATAGATCCTTCCCTCCATCATGAAACGAAGGTACTTCTTCGACGAAGGATGAATCGGGACGTGGAAATAGGCATCCTGAAGATTGACAGATACCATCCAGTCTCCTTGGCGAAGGGCTGAAAGGACTGATGCAGATGTTTCCATACTGAACTTCTCCTTCTCCACATATCTGTTCAGTGCACTTCCATCTAGGACTGGTCTCCATCCCCCCGAAGCCTTTGAGACTAGAAAAAGGCGATTGTAAAACCCCCGGGGAGTTGTGATCCAGTACTAGTTCGATTGCCCTCTTGTCCCACATTTGTTCCACCATTTGTCGAAGAGTATCCCTCAGTACAAGGTCCTTGTATCTGGCGGACAGTTCCCTCGGTGTTGACGTCAGGGGAGGACTGTCCTTGAAGGGGATGTAATATCCCTTCTTGATGACCGACAGCGACCAGGTGTCGGCTCCTATCCGTGCCCAGGCTTCCGCAAATCCCTGTAGCCTGGCACCTACTGGTGTTTGGAGGATCTTGATCTCATTTACCCTTTTTAAAGGGTGGGAGGAAGCTCTTCCTCGCTTTTCTGTAGCCTTCCTTTTGGAGGGTGCTCTAGAAGGAGGGCCTCCTCGAAAGGGCTGTTGAGATGTACGAGCCCCTTTCTTTTCTTCAATGACCACAGGTCTATTCTTCTTAGAAGATTGCATGAGAAGATCCTGAGTCGCCTTCTCAGTTAGAGAATGTGATATGTCCTTCACTAACTGAGAAGGGAACAAATGGTCCGATAATGGAGCGAAAAGTAAAGCGGCTCTCTGCGAGGGAGAGACGGCTTTCTTCAAAAATGAACTGAAAAGACCGCTCTCTTTTTTATTTTTAAAATTCCCCGCTCCAAAGAGAGAGGTGACTTCTCCCGAACCATCCTGAACCGCTTTATCAATGCATGCCAGGATGCTAAGCAAAACTTCTGGGTTTAGGCCTTCTGCATCATGGGCCTTTATGGCCAAAACCCCAAGGGACCAATCCAGGAAATTGAACACTTCCAAGACATGGAAAAGCCCCTTGAGGAGGTGATCCAATTCAGAAAGGCCCCATGTCGCACGGGCCGAGTTTAAGGCATGTCTCCTCGACGAGTCTACGAGACTCAAGAAGTCAGATTCCGCCGAAGCAGGAAGAGACAGTCCCATGTTCTCTCCCGTCTCGTACCATATGCCTCTTCTGCCCGTCAGTCTGGCGGGAGGCATACAAAACACTGTCCTCCCCAGTTCCTTCTTCGATTTTATCCAGGAACCGAGAGACTGGAGAGCCCCTCTTCATCGAAATGGCTGGTCTCATTTTAAGGAAGGACGACGACTTCAGAGCTTTAGCACTCGAAAAGAGAGAGCGAGGAGAAGGAGGAGCGGCTGGGGTCAGAGAATCTCCATATTCTTTAAGAAGAAGTGCTGTTAAAACCTTATAATTAGACAGTCCTTCTCTATTTGGAGCCTCATCTTCTGACACTTCCTCTAGCTCGAGAGGGTCAGAAGGAGATTGATCCCTTTTGTCAAATGTTTTTTTCCTTCGACCTCACTCTTTCCGACGGCGAAGGACTTCTAATAGATGAGGGACTAAGTGACATCACCTCTCTATGTCTAATAACTGGCGAATCTTGCCTAAATGGCGCCTGGCACGTGTCTGGCTCTTCGCGCCTGGCGCCTGGTTGGCGTCTGGCGCCTGGAAGGATCCTGGTTGTTATCTGGCGCCTTGCGCCTGGTTGGCTCTTCACGCCCTGCTAAAACTTCTCTCGAGGTAGGCGAATCACTTTCGGGTGTTGCCTGGCGCCTGCTTGGCGCCATGCGCCTGGCCGGCGCTTCTTCTTCTTCTTCCTCTCGCCTGTCCAGTGCTTCGTTCCCAACACAGACGGCCACCTGTGCGACATCTCCCCTGGAGGGTTCGTTGCACCTGGCAGGAGATCGGCGTCTAGACAACCTCTTGATAGGCAACTTGTTGTCCTTTCTACGAGGAGGTTCTTTGGATAGGGCTCCCACCAAAGAAGCTAACTGTTCCTGTAGATTTAACAGGATCTTCTTGGTCGACGCCTCTCTTTCCTCTTCATAAGGAGGAGAGGGCGATCTGGAAGGGGCCTGAGGTTCCCTTGCAGCAAAGGGAGTTGAAACATCTTTCCTAGCTCTCTTGTTAACCGAGGGAGCTTCTTCTTCTGAAAAGTGCTTGGGGCTAGAATCCAAAGCAGGCTCTTTCCAGTTCCTTTTCAAGGGGCGAGACAAATTTGTGTCCTTCCACCCCCGCTTCGGTGAGGGAGATCCTGAAGAAGAGAAGCACTCACGCAGGACGCTTTTTCTATAGCGGTCCCTGGCAGTCTGAGGCGATACAGAGCCTGCCAAAGGGACGCCTGATTGGTGGGGAATCTCCACAACCTCCGTAAGGCTTTCAACTTTCCTTCTCCTCTGGGCTAGGGAGCTTGGAAGAGGTCTAGGCCTGGGAACACTTACATCACTTGAAATATCACAATAACTCTGCTTACCTTCCAAAGCCGCCATTTTGACTTGCATCCTTTGAAGGGTAGCCTTCAGGTCTGCAATTTCCGATGCAGAATTTGTCGGATTTGTAATCTGTGAACGGCCTGATACAGAGGGAGAATAATTTTTATTATGAGGAGAAGAAGCTACAGAACTAGATAAAGGTTCATTAGATCTAGATCTACTTAGGCTTTTAGAAGCCGCTTTCCTCACTCTGTCTCTCTCTAACTTCTTCAAGTAAGAAGTTAGAGTCTTCCATTCTTCAGCACTCAACCTTTCACATTCATTACAGGTGTTAGCCAAAGAACATTCAACAACTCTACAACGTCAGCATACAGTGTGAGGATCTACCAAAGCCTTCGGCATCCTTACCTTGCAGCTTTCATTCACACACACTCTCACACCAACACTTGAGTCAGACATTCTTAAGAAAAATCCAAAAGCAAGTCCAAAAACAAGTCCACGATAGTGAATGCCAATACAACGATCCAAGTACGTCACCAAAAGTCGGCCGAAAGAAGATCAATTGCGTTGAAAAAAGAATTCCAGTCAGGAGGTAGTAACAACAATGTTGACACCACCAGCGACAGAGAAAATCTGATAGAAAACGGGAATGGTTCCTAGTCCTGCCACCCAGGGCAGGGCGGTAGATCACCTGACCCACCTGTAGTGAGTGCCGCGAAATTTGAATTTCTGTCGGGGACAACGGAGTCTATAGCTAAGTATATATCTGACAGGGAAGTTGAATGTATGAAAATGAAACTGTAAGTATACTCTGTTTTCATTTTCATTACTTAATTATGGGTCAAGATGGAGCTATCGCCGTAGATGCGGCAGTTTCCGCTCTTTTCATGAATTGATACCCTTGAATTATGTTCTTGGTGCCAAGGGCGCTCGCGCGCTCGCACCGAGTCATTTATTTTGGGCGAAAGTGTGTAATTGAAAAATGTAAGTATCTTTATATTTTTGCCCTGTGCATTCGTTGCCGAGAGCGTGAATGCGCTTGGCACGAGCCTCTTATTTTGTATGAATAGAATGCAATGAAGGGGAATCGCAATTGCAGTATTCTTTTTCATTTTCATTTATTATTTAATTGCATCAATTTTCATTTTGGATCAATTTCCACTCTTACCTGGGAATTGATCCTTCCCCTTTTATTTTGTGTGAAAGTGAAATTGCAAGTGCAGTATTCTTTTTCATTTTCATATATTTTATGATAGCATCATATTATTATGGATCAAGTTTCCGCTCTTACCCGGGAATTGATCCTTCCCCCTTTTACTTTGTGTGAAGTGGAATCGCAAGTACAGTATTCCTTTTCATTTTCGTTTATTATGATTTCATCATAGTATTATTATGGATCAAGGTTCCGCTCTTACCCGTGAATTGATCCTTTCCCTTTTATGTTCTATGAAGTGAATCGCAAGTGCAGTATTCTGTTTCATTTTCATATTATTTTTCACTGCTGTGCGGGGTAGGGGAAGCGAAGGTCTGCCAGGAAGTCGTCGGAAAGCTCTCCCGCGACACCCTTGGTATCCAATTCTTCGTCTTCTTTCCTGCCCCCCGCTCAGCTTCCTCGTCGTCTCCTTCCCCTTTGGGGGGTTGGGGGGGGGGTTACCGGGTTCTCCTTGCCGATCTGTTGAGCGTGGGGGAGGGCGCTCGGTGCCCCGTTGTATTTTTGTATTTGGGGTCTTCCTTGCGTTCGGGGTGGGGCATGTCTCCCCCCCCCCATGCGTGAGGGAACCCCTCTTACTAATCTGTCTGTGCTACCGCAGGTACTACATCCGTGGGAGACGACCTTGGACAGGTGTAGGCCACTGGGGCTGCAGGGCGTGCCTAGCATCCACAGGCTGCTGCAGTGTCTAGCGAGGTCTGGGGCGGTGACCCATAGAGCGGTCTCCGCTTCCACGAGCTCCACGGCCGCTTATGCTGCTCCCCCCCGCCTGGTCTACACTCCCCATGCTGTGTCGGTGACGCCGTCTGCCACTGTACTAGGGCCGCTCGCCGCCGTACCGAAAGGGGGGTATGCCGCCGCCGCCTGGGTTCTTCGTGTTGCCTGCCCCAGACTTCCGCTGTTCCAAGAGCTCACCCCTGAACCGATGATGATGGCTGCACCGGCCATACCTGCCGTATCTGCCGCTGATCTGGTTCATGGCTGCTGCCTGGACTGGCCTTTGCTGTGTCTGCCGCTCCTGAGATGGTTGCTGTACCTGTCGCTCCTGCCGCTCCTGCTGTTCCTGCCCCTGTCCATGCTGGTCCTGCCCACGGTGTGTCTTCCCCAGTCCCAGGTCCTTCCGGACAGGTGCAGTCGGGCCGTGTTGCTTCGGCAATAGCCCCGACTCCGGCCTAGATGGAGGACCTGACGATTGTCCTGCGTGAGCTGACAAAGTAGAAGTAGAGGAGGAAGGTGTCGTCTTCGTCGTCTTCTTCGTCGTCTGCTGCCACCTCTTCCCCTTCGACTTCTAAGGCCCGCAAGCCGAAGAAGAAGAAGGTTGCCTCCCCCCCCAAGAAGTCTCCTTCGGGAACTTCTTAGGGCCCGTCTCACCTCGGTGGGCGGGGGTCGTCTTCTGCTGGTCCTCCTGCTCCTTCGGGAGCGGGGCCCGCCTCCCCTTCCGCAAGGAAGAGGAAGACGGGGACCAGAGGAGCACCGGTTTCGACCGGTTCTTCCTCGCCTGGTGTTAGCGACACTGCCGCTAAACCAGGATCCGGCTCGGCCTCTCGTTCGCGAGAGATCCCGAGTGTACGCTCTCCCTCGGGAGACCGTGCAGCCAAGGTTTTGGCGCCAGAGTTCGCTCGGCACCAGGACCGCGGCACGGAGCAGAAGGCTGGTGAGAGCCGCTCAGGTGACTCTCGCCAGGCCAGCGGCCGCTCTCGTAGCGGCCTGCCGGTACCCAGGGTGGACGTGACGGTCTCCGACCGGCCACGAGTTCAGGCTGTGAAGAGATTTCCCCGGCCGTTGGCACCAGCTTCGGCTGGTGCCATCGGCTCGATGAGCCGTGACTGGTTCCCCCCTAAGAAGGCTCCTTCGGGAACTTCTAAGGGCCCGTCCCACCCCGGTGGGACGGGGGGGTCCTTCTGCTGGTGCCTCGGTAGGCAGTGGCCCCCCCTGCCTCCCCTTCCGCAAGGAACGAGGAAGGCGGGAACCAGCAAGGAGTACCGGTTTCGACCGTTTCTTCCTCGCCTGGTATTAGCGGCGCTGCCACTAAAGCCAAGATCCGGCTCGGCCTCTCGTTCGCGAGAGATCCCGAGTGTGCGCTCTCCCGCGGAGACCGTGCAGCCAAAGTGCTGGCACCAGAGTTCGCTCGGCGCCAGAACTGCGGCACGGAGCAGAAGGCTGGTGACTCTCGCCAGGCTAGCGGCCGCTATCGCAGCGACCAGCTGGTAACCCGGGTAGACAAGACGGTCCCTGACCGGCCACAGGCTGAGGCTGGGAAGGGGCTTCCCCGATCGGTGGCGCTGGCCTCGGCTGGTACCAGCGGTTCGATGCACCGCAAGAACACACACCGGTCTCACCGCAGTGATCTCTGCAGGTCTTCCGACCGTCGCTTCCGCAGGGACCGGGCGGATAGGAAGACCAGCAGCAGCTCTTCTGACACACGAGATCGGGGCCGCTGTTCTCGTTCCAGCCGTTTTCCCCAGGGAAAGCCGCTCGACTAGGCCTGCAGGTTGATGATCGCCTGCAGCCCCCAAAGCCTGCTGGTTTTACCAGCAAGCGAAAGGGGAGCGTCGGGTCTTCCTCTCCCATGCCTTCAACTTCCTCGGTTTACATCGGGAAGATCGAGGCACAGCGGGAGATCGTGAGGGGCGTGCCCCACACGATCCCGTCATGACGCCGTACGTACCAGGCATGATCTTCGGACCGACCAGGACGTACGCGCAAATGGCAGGAGGAGATCGAGAGGGGTCTGTCACAGTTCCCCCTCCTGAAGTGAGAGGTTCTCGGAATATGCTCTTGTTCGAGGGGCTTGAGTCCTACTCCGCAAGATGCTGTGACTTCCGAGATCCGGACGATTTTTACCCATGTCATTGCGCTGATTCGTCAGCACATCGACCTCGGGAAATTATCACTGCTCCCACCAGCAGAGCCCGCATCACGGCTCAATTGTTCTAGAGCCCGAAGAAGGGAAACCAGACTGACGGCGGTCTTGCCGCGATCGCAACTTATCGACTCGGTTCTGGACCAGGCAGATCCTCTTGTCTTCGGACGAGATGGCTTGTTCAGGTCTAGCCGATTGAACAAGCCCCCCCCCCCCCCCCCCACCCCCCCACTTTTTTTTTTTTTTGGTTCTCCTGAGATGTTTCGACCGCGACGAGGACTGGAATAAGAGGACGGTATCGGCTCCCTCCTGTCAGGTTTCGATCAGCCCCACCCAGAAGAAGTGCACAATGGCGGCAGACGCTTACCTACAGTAAGAGTTCGTAACCCTTCTGGGGGTGGGGGGGGCGGCAAGCCATCGCCGCAGGTTGATGGCTGCTTCTACTCTCTTCTTCAACTGCTAGTGCGCTGGGAAGGCAAGCGAGAATCCAATTCCTCCTCTACTTCCTCTCTCCTTACGGTTACGAGGGAAAAGTGGGGATCCTACAGAGACTTCTCTGTAAGATCCCACGTTGCAGACTGCGCTACCAAGGGGGACCTTCGGGTCCTACCTGACGTAACCCCGCTTGTTGAGGAGGAATCCTGCCCCGTTCCCGATTTATTGTTACCACGATAATCGGGAACCTGGCTAATGCTCGAATTCCTAGTTTCATACATTCAACTTCCCTGTCAGATATATATGTACGTAGCTTAGACTCTGTCGGAATAGGGAACCATTACAGTTCTAGAACCAGATTTTCTCTGTCGCCGGTGCTAGTAACATCGTTGCTAGTTCCTCCTGACTTGACTTTTGTGTTTCATTGCCGTTGATCTTCTAGACTGATATTTTGTGACGTATTGGATCTCTGGCCTGGCATACGCTTTTTGTGGGACTGTTTATTGAATTTTGGATTTGGATTTTTCTCAGAATGTCTGATTCTTCTTTTTCGTTCAGAGTGTGTGGATGAAAGTTGTAATGTGAGACTACCGAAAGCTTCGGTAGACCCTCACACTACTTGTAAGAAATGTAGAGGGAATGAATGCTCACAATTGAATACATGTGAAGAATGTAAGAATTTAAATGAGGAGGAATGGAAGATTCTTAACTCTTATTTAAGAAAATTGGAAAGGGATAGGGCTAGAAAAACCTCTTCCAAGAGTTTGAGTAGGTCGGTCTCTAACGAGCCAGTTAGTAGTCTGTTGCCTATCTCTAATGTAATTGCTTCCTCCCATACAGCTTTACCTTCTCAATTATCCGATTCTGCAAGTTCAACATCGGAAATTGCAAATCTGAAAGCTTCCCTTTTGAAGATGGAGCGCAAGTTAAAGGATTTGGAAGGTAAGCATAGTGAGTGTTCTCAGTGAAGTGGAGGGTGCGTCTGATCGGCTCTGTCTCGCTCCCAGGTCTAGACCTCTTCCAAGCTCCCAAGCCCAGAGGAGAAGGAATGTCGAAAGCTGCAGGGAGGTTTCAGAGAATCCCCACCGGTCAGGCGTCCCCTCAGCAGATTCTGTAGTTGCGTCCCAGACTGGCAAGGATAGCCGTTGGAAGGGCATCCTGAAACGGTGTTTTTCTTCATCCGATTCTTCTTCAAAGAAAGGATGGAGTTCGGACAGGCTATTGAGACCTTCTAAAAGATCTTGGAAGTCGCCAGCTTTGGACTCCAGCCCGGAAGAGTTCCCGGAAGAATATCCTCCGGAAAAGAAAAGAAAGGAGATATTTTCATCAAATCCTCCTTCCCCTAGATCGGAAGTGGAAAAAGAAGAAGCAGGCACTAAGATCCTGAGGCAAATGCAGTAGCAGATATCTTCGTTGGTAGGAGTTTTGAAGAAGGATCCTCCCAGGAGAAAGGATCGATTCCTTCCCATTAAGAGATCCCGTCCGGTGGAAGTCTTCTCTGACAGCTCGGACAAGGCGCCTGCCAGGCGCAAAATGCCTACGAGGCGGGAGGATTCTATAAATATACATAAATATAGAAAGGCGCAGGAGGCGCCTGAAACTCCTACTAGGCGCAAAGCGCCTGAGACTCCTACCAGGCGCCTGGCGCCTGAGCCTCCTTCCAGGGGCCTGGCGCCTGAGGCGCATTCCGGGCGCCTGAGGCGCATTCCTGGCGCCTGAAGCGCCTACCAGCCATGATAGACTGTCCAGGATTGATACGCCTTGCAGGCGCCAGGCGTCAACCAGGCACCATGAACCAGGATCTTCATCGGACATGGAGTTAGAAGCGGACCGAGAGGCTCCTCTTTGGGACTTTTCGCAGGATCAGTTTTTGCCTGACAGGGTCTCTAGACGTCGCACAGGCGGCCGTAGCCCTTGTCAGGATGTGCCTGATTCTGCGAGAGGTTTTAAACATTCAAGACCTTCTCCTGATAGGGACAGGAGTTGTCGCACAGGCGGCCGTCGTCCTTATCAGGATAGTCTTAGTGTAACTAAAGGCAAAGGGCAAGATCGGCCTTCTCCTGGGACTCAAGACGTCGCACAGGCGGCCGTAGCCCTTGTCAGGTTAGAGTCGATGTTGCTAAGAGCCCCTCACCTTGCTTAGAGAGGAGTCCTCCTCCGGTTGCGCACTCTTCTCCAAATGTCACTCCTCAAGATATGGAAGATGTTTCGGACTCGGAATCAATAAGGGGCAGGTCTTTCGGACTGTAAGACCTTGGCAGCCCTCTTATTGAAAGAATTCGGAGAGTCTCTGAGTCCTGCTGCCCTCCTTCTCCTCGGGTCTTTATTTTCAAGTACGAAGACTTCAAAGTCTTCCTCTTTTTTGAAGATGCAGCCTACCATCTCAATGAAGAGGGCTTTGCAGGCTTTCGGAAATTGGCTTAAATCCAAGGAGGAGGCGGGGAAGACTGTGTTTACCTGTCCCCCTTCCAGAATATCGGGAAGGAGAGGGATTTGGTACAACATTGGGGAAGCAATGGGACTTGCTCTTCCCTCTTCGGCAGACGCAGACTTCTCGACCTTGGTGGACTCGGCAAGAAGACACGCGCTTCCATCGGCTAAGACGAACTGGACTATGTCGGAAATGGACCATCTCCTCAAGGGAGTATTCCATGTCTTGGAAGTTTTCAACTTCCTAGACTGGTCCCTTGGGGCTTTGGCCAAGAAGACTCAAGACCCTGATTTCTTGGAACCCGAAGTCCTGCATAGTGTGCTCGCCTGTATGGATAAGGCGGTGCAAGATGGATCAGCAGAAGTGGCATCCCTTTTCAGGGCAGGAATTCTGAAGAAGAGGGCTGTCTTTAGTTCATTTTTGACAAAAGCAGTCTCTCCAGTCCAGAGGGCGTCTCTCTTATACGCCTCTCTGTCTAAACAGCTGTTCCCTTCTCAGTTAGTGAGGGATATTACTCACTCGCTGAAAGAGAAGGCAACAAAAGACTTGCTTGTCCAATCAGCAAAAAAGTCAAGACCAGCTGTTCCTGCCACGAAGAGGGAGCCAAGAAGTGCCCAGCAGCCCTTTCGAGGGAGCTCTTCAGGCCGAGCCCCTAGGAAGTGAGGAGTGGAAAGAAGAGAAAGGTCTTTTTCCATTAGAGTCCCGAAAAAGAATTCCAAATGAGATACCAGTCCTCCAAGCATCAGTGGGGGCCAGGTTACTGAAGTTTTCAGAAGCGTGGGCCTCGAGACAAATAGATTCTTGGTCTCTGGAAGTGCTCAAGAAAGGATATCTCATCCCCTTCAGAGACAGACCTCCGTTGACGACGACACCGAGGGAGCTGTCAGCGAGGTACAAAGATCCTGCAAAAAGAGATTCCCTGTTAGGGTTAGTACAGCAAATGTTGGAGAAGGAGGCCATCGAGACAGTGCAGGATCCTCACTCGCGGGGCTTTTACAATGGCCTTTTTTTCTTAGTGCCAAAAGCTTCGGGAGGTTGGAGGCCTGTGCTGGACGTGAGTGCATTGAACCGCTTCGTGGAGAAGACAAAGTTCTCCATGGAGACTTCCAACTCGGTCCTTGCGGCTCTGCGTCCAGGAGATTGGATGGTCTCCCTCGACCTTCAGGACGCTTACTTTCACGTCCCCCTGCATCCTTCATCGAGAAAATATCTTCGATTCATGGTGCAGGGAAGGATTTACCAATTCAGGGCTTTGTGCTTCGGCCTCTCGACGGCTCCTCAGGTGTTTACGGCGTTGATGAGGAATGTAGCAAGATGGCTACATCTGAAGGGGGTGAGAATATCACTCTACTTGGACGACTGGCTCATAAGAGTGCAGTCAAGACAGCAGTGTTTGGAGGACTTGGGGATAACTCTGGATCTATTCAAATCTCTAGGATTGCTCGTGAGCCTCGAGAAGTCGCAGACGATCCCCAGCCAGGACATTGTCTATCTGGGGATTCGGATGGATTCTCGGGGTTTTCGAGCATTTCCATCCCAAGAAAGAATTGCGAGAGGATTGGAGAAAATCTCGGCCTTCCTAGAGAAAGAACAAAGCTCAGCGAGGGAATGGCTCAGTCTTCTGGGCACCCTTTCGTTGCTAGAGTAGTTCGTTTCTCTAGGAGGCTGCACATGAGACCACTTGCGATGGTGGTTAGAACCTCTGAAAAAGAACGAGGGAGTGTCCTTGTCTCTGCACCCTCGCCTAGTGTTGTTCTCGACGCCTCGGAAACAGATGGGGAGCAACACTAGGACGAAGGAAGTGTCAGGCATCTGGACTAAAGAACAGATGCCCTGGCATATAAATGCGAAAGAGCTTATAGCATTCATTTGGCTCTGAGGCATTTTGAGGACGAGGTCAGAGGCGTGGTGGTCCAGGTCAACTCGGACAACACCACGGCTCTGGCATATATCAGAAAGCAGGGGGGGACACACTCTTTCTTCCTTTACGAGTTGGCAAGGGATCTATTAATCTGGGCAGAGGAACGAAAGACAGTACTCTTGACGAGATTCGTTCAAGGAGGAAGAAATATAAGGGTAGACAGATTGAGCAGGAAGAACCAGGTACTTCCAACAGAATGGACCCTTCATTCAGAAGTCTGCCAGAAACTGTGGTCTCTATGGGGGAAACCTCAAGTAGATCAGTTGCGATGTTTCCTCTCCAGAAGAAATAGAAAACTTCTGCTCGTAGGGGGAGGATCCCAGAGCCCTAGCAGTTTGATGCCCTGCTCATGGATTGGACGGGCATAGATGCATATGCTTTTCCCCCATTCAAGATACTGGGGGAGGTGATAAGGAAGTTCGTGTCCTTGGAAGGAACGAGGATGACATTAATCACCCCCTTTTGGCCCCGCTCGAGAATGGTTCACAGAGGTATGGAATGGATGATGGACTTCCCCAGATCTCCCTTCCCGAAAGGACAGATCTGCTCAGACAACCCCACTTCGAGAGGTATCACAAAAACATCCACGCTCTCGCCCTGACTGCCTTTCGACTATCGAAAGATTGGTTAGAGCGAGAGGCTTTTCTCGCAAAGCTGCAAAAGCAATTGCAAGAGCAAGAAGATCCTCTACCATGCGGATCTACCAATCGAAGTGGGAAGTCTTCCGTAGATGGTGCAAGGCGAAGAAGCTGTCCTCCTCCGATACCTCTGTGACCGAAATTGCCGATTTCCTGCTATATTTGAGAGAGGAATCTCAATTAGCAGTATCCACTACAAAGTGCTATAGGAGCATGTTATCTGCTGTGTTCAGGAACAGGGGCCTGAACATAGAGGATAACAAAGACCTTCATGATTTGATTCGATCATTTGAAACGTCAAAATCGAAAACTTCACTTACCCCTAGCTGGAACCTGGACGTGGTTCTTAAATACCTCACATCAGAGAAGTTTGAGCCTCCTAATCAAGCATCCTTCAGAGACATTACGAGGAAGTGTATTTTTCTAATGGCTCTCGCTACTGCCAAAAGAGTAAGCGAATTGCAGACTCTAGACTCGAGAGTGGGCTTTAAGGGAGACTCTGCAGTGGTATCTTTCTGGCCTTTGTTTTTAGCAAAGAATGAAAATCTTTCAAGACCTTGGCCCAGGAGTTTTGAAGTTAAAGGGCTTTCTCAACTTGTGGGAAAGGAACTTGAAAGATCATTATGTCCTGTTAGATCCTTAAAATTTTACCTGCAGAAGAAGAAACAGTTGCAAGGTTGCAATCAGAGTCTCTGGTGTGCGGTTAAGGACCCGAAGAGACCAATGTCCAAAAATGCCTTAGCCTTTTTTGTCAGAAATGTGATAACTGAGGCACACATGAAATGCAAAAGTGAATCATTTGCAGCATTGAGAGTTAAAGCGCACAAGGTACGTGCAGTTGCTACATCGATATCGTTCAACAAGAACATGTCGATGAAAAACATCTTAGCAGCTACGTACTGGAGGTGCAACTCGGTGTTTGCCTCCCATTACTTAAAAGATGTAAGGGTAACATACGAGAAATGCTTCTCTCTGGGTCCATATGTATCAGCGGATACAGTGCTGGGTGAAGGAGATAAGACTGATCCTTAATTTTTTTTCTTTAATTTTTGTATAATTTTAATTTCAAAATAGTTTGGTGTTGAATTTTAAGGTTGTTTGAAAGGTGGTTGGGGATAACTCCTTTCAATCTTAGTACTAATCCACGGTTAGGATCTGGTGATCGGGATCAGTGTTGTGCTCCTTTGTTATGCCATTAGGCATAGGTATATTGTCATGTAAGTGGATAGGACCCCATTGACAATTGCCATCAGGTTCTGTCGAGTAAGTGAATAAGACCCCATTGACAGTCCTCACAAGAGCTCTCAGCCATAGGTCACACCCTCGCTGAGGCTCTTGAGGCAAAGCAGACTTCTAAGCAGTAGCTATGAAATCTTCTGCCGAAACAGGTAGGAACCAGGGTATTTTTATTATTACCTACAACGTATGTTGTTTACCTGTCTAATCAGTAATTAGCTGTCTCTTACCTCCGTCAAAGGTGCCAATCAGCTAAGTATATATCTGACAGGGAAGTAGAATATATGAAAATGATATTGTTATTTGTACAATAAAGTTTCATACATACTTACCTGGCAGATTAGATCACGAGTTAAATGGGACCCACCCAGCCTCCCCTCAGGAGACAGGTGGAAGAGAAAATCTGGTTCTAGAACGGTAATGGTTCCTATTCCTGCCACCCAGCGGCAGGCAGGTAGATCACCTGACGTACCTGTAGCGTGTGCCGCGAAATTCGAATTTCTGTCGGGGACGACGGAGTCTATAGCTAAGTATATATCTGCCAGGTAAGTATGTATGAAACTTTATTGTACATAACATATCATTTTTTCTTAGCGTTGGAAGAAGACTGCGCTGAAGGAAGATATCTACAGTAGGCGACCAATCCTGGAATAGAGAAGAATGGACGGGAACATCCAGTTTGGCTTGAACTTTCGTCTTCGGTATTCTGTTCACCATTGAAGCTTTCCCTCGGGGAAGATTTCTCCTTCACTCTCTTCATTAGAGAGATCGAAGGCGATCGATCTCCAACCCTTATTCTCTTTTCTTGGAAGGAAAGAATTTAGGATGGAATCGTTGTTCAGAATCCTATATTATCCTCGCGACATGATTCTGCTAAGCAGTTGAATTGTCCGAGGTGTAGGCGCGCATCCTAGTTTACTCTACGGATCGTGACCTAGACGAAAAGTATTCTAATTGAACTGCAACTCGAGGCTGCCTGCAACCTCCCATGAGTTTTCCAGTTTCAATTTTATATACTTATGGTATTGTTACGACAACACTAGTTTAGCTTTGTATTTACCGAAATCCGTTTCATTTAAATATAATGGCTCGAGCATATCTTTTTATGCTCGTTGGTTCTAGCCGAACGCATTCCTTTGTGGAATGGATTATCTTCTGGCAACTCAGGATGACAAGTCAGCGACAGCTATTATGTACTTCCATGGAAGTAGCAGACCCCGTTTGCCTTCCGGGCGCGCTACAAGGGACAGAAGCTTCTCTCCTTGCAAACGCCAGGAGCCTGAGAGGCTCCCCGTTCCTATTAGGACTCAAGAGGGTAGTAGGCCTTCTAGGCTCCCTAAAAGGGATTCAAGCGCCTCTCCTAGCAGGCGCCAGGATCTTGGCAGACGCATTTCCCCTGCCAGGCTCCCTCTTAAGGGCGCAAGCGCCTCTCCTGGCTGGCACCGAGATCAAGGCAGCCGCCTTTCTCCTTCCAGGAGCATGACGCCTCCCAGGCGCTCTCACAGGGAAGCAAGCGCCTCTCCTGCCAGGCCCCAAGAAACAGACATGAGCCTTTTACATCAGTAGGCGCCCTACTCCTGTCAGGCTCCCTATCAAGGGCACAACCGCCTCTCCTGGCTGGCACCAGGAGCCTGAGAAGCTCCAGGATCTTCATAGAACCCAGACTAGTAGCAGGAGCCCTACTCCCTGCTAAGCGCCTTCAAGTGGAGGCGAGTACTTCTCCTAACAGAACCCTCGTTGGGAATAGATTCTGTTCTCCTACCAAGCTTTCAGCTAGGGAGAAAAGCACCTCTCCTTCTAAGAGTCTTTCTCCCTAGAGCAGCCCTCTTTGCCAGCTGCTACTATGGAGGAGGTTTCAGAAGAGGAATCCCCCCCTAAGGACGCTGGGGTCTCTGATTATAAGAGACTAGCTTCTCTTCTTCTGCAAGAGTTCGGAGATTCTCTTCGCCCAGCTGACCCTCCTTTTCCAGGATCTTTGCTTTCAAGCACTAAACTGTCGAAGTCCCCCTCCTTCGTCAGGATGCGCCCTACCTTTTCCATGAGGAAAGCGATCAAGGGGTTAGAGAGCTGGCTTCTTTCCAAGAAAGAAGCAGGTAAGACCGTTTTTTCCTGTCCCCCGTCCAAGCTGTCAGGAAAACCAGGTATATGGTATGATACCAAAGAACCCATGGGGTTGGGTCTGCCTTCGTCTGCTGATGCGGACTTTTCATCGTTGGTAGACTCTTCAAGGAGGCGCTCACTTCTTTCTGCGAAGGCTTCTTGGGGGATGTGTGAAATGGACCATCTCCTCAAGGGCCTATTTCGCACCCTAGAGGTCTTCAATTTTATGGATTGGTCTCTAGGAGCCCTGGCCAAGAGGGCTCAGGAACCTGACTTTGTTAATACGGAGGAATTAACCAGCGTATTGTCTTGTTTGGACAAAGCTGTGATGGACGGGTCCACGGAAATTGCTTCCCTCTTCGGATCAGGCATCCTTAAGAAGAGGGCAGTTTACAGCTCCTTCCTAGCAAAGTCCGTGTTCTCCTCTACAGAGATCCGCTCTGCTTTAACTCGCCCCTATCGAGTCACCTCTTTCCGCAGAGATCGTTAAAGACATATCGAGATCCTTGTCTGAGAAGGCCACTCAGGATCTTCTGGCTCAATCGGCCAAAAGACTGAAGCCTGCGGTCCCGGTGACCAAAAGAGAGAAGGTTCCCTTCCAACAGCCCTTTCGAGGAAGGATTGCTCCTAGAGCCTCGCTTAGGAGCTGAAGAACGCAAAAAAAGAAAAAAAAGAGGAAAATCTTCGAGATCTTTCACGAAGACACAATGAGATAAGAGTCTCCAGTTCAGTAGGTGCCAGACTTTTAAAGTTTCACAAAGTCTGGCACAGAAAGGGGTGGACTCCTGGTCCCTCTCTATCCTCGAGAGAGGATACCTGATCCCCTTCAGGGAGAAACCTCCCTTGACGACAACTCCGAGGGAGTTAACAGCGAAAAACAAAGATCCTGTGCGAAACCAAGCCCTTCTACATCTGGTAAAACAGATACTGGACAAGGAAGCAATAGAAGAAGTACAAGAGCTCCATTCCCCGGGGTTTTACAACTGTCTGTTTTTGGTTCCAAAAAACTCAGGAGGGTGGAGACCGGTCTTGGATGTGAGCGCGCTGAACTTGTTTGTACAAAGAAAAAGTTCTCAATGGAGAAGACATCCTCTGTCCTAGCAGCTCTTCGTCCAGGGGACTGGATGGTGTCCCTGGACCTTCAGATGCGTATTTCCACGTTCCAATCCACCCTTCTTCCAGGAAGTACCTGAGGTTCATGGTAAGAGGGAAGGTTTTCCAGTTTCGTGCTATGTGCTTTGGGCTTTCGACGGCCCCACAAGTGTTCACAGGCCTAATGAAAAATGTAGCACATTGGCTACATTTGAAGGGAGTACGGATCTCGTATCTGGACGACTGGTTGATCTGTGCCCAGTCGAAAGATCGCTGTCTGGAGGACTTGACTTTGACTTTGAGGCTGACCCAGTCCTTAGGACTGTTAGTATACCTCGAGAAGTCCCAGATGATTCCCCAGCAAAGCATTGTCTATCTGGGAATTCTGATGGATTCTCGAGGTTTCAAGTATTTCCGTCACAGGAAAGACGAGATCGCTGCTTACAAAAGGTAGCAGTTTTCCTAGAGAAAGAACAATGTTCCGCGAGGGACTGGATGAGTCTTCTGGGGACCCTTTCCTTGATGGAACAGTTCATTTCTCTAGGGAGGCTTCACTTAAGACCCCTACAATTTTACCTGAAGGAAAAATGGGATCAGAAGTCCCAAAAATTGTCAGACTCCTTTCTTCTCTCAGAGAAGATGAAGGAGAATCTCCGTTGGTGGTTTAACCCACACAGGCTCAACGAAGGCGTATCCCTTCGAGTACCGAGCCCTCGCCTAGTGTTATTTTCAGACGCCTCAGAGTCGGGCTGGGGAGCGACTCTAGGCGCGAGAGAAGTGTCAGGCACCTGGAGGGGGGAACAGGTGTCCTGGCACATCAACCTAAAGGAGTTGACTGCGGTTCATCTGGCACCCCTGCACTTCGAGGCTGAGATCACGGGATTGGTGTTGCAAGTCAACGCAGACAACACCACAGCCCTAGCTTACATCAGAAAGCAGGAAGGAACACACTCCTCCCTTTACGAGAAAGCAAAGGAATTGCTGCTATGGGCCAAGGAGCGAAAGATCACTCACCTAACCAGGTTCATCCAAGGAGAAAGGAATGTGAGGGCTGATCTTCTGAGCAGGAAGGATCAAGTCCTTCCCACGGAATGGACTCTGCATCCAGAGGTCTGCAACAGACTTTGGAACCTCTGGGGAAGACCAAATGTGGACCTGTTTGCCACTCATTGGAACGCAAGGCTGGAAAACTACTGCTCTCCAATCTCAGACCCAAGGGCGGTAGCAGTAGACAATCTACTTCTCGACTGGTCGGGAATAGACACGTACGCTTTTCCCCCATTCAAGATCCTAGGGGAAGTAGTGAGGAAGTTTATTGCAGCAGAAGGAGCAAAACTGACTCTAATCGCCCCGTTCTGGCCAGCTCAAAATTGGTACACAGAGGTACTGGAATGGATGATAGATTTTCCGAGATCGCTTCCACTCAGGGGGGACTCAGGGATGGGGGAGCGATCTTCTCAACAGCCCCACTTTGACAGATACCATTTTCCACAAAAACCTCCCCGCTCTCAGTCTGACTGCCTTCAGACTATCGAAGGACTTGTCAGAGCGAGGGGTTTTTCGCGTGGAGCTGCAAAGGCTATTGCAAGAGCAAGGAGAGCCTCTATCGCACGAGTTTACCAGTCGAAGTGGGAGGTGTTTCGAAGATGGAGCAGAGCTCATAAAGTATCCTCTTCCAGTACCTCTGTGACAGACATAGCCGACTTCCTCCTTTACTTGAGAGAAAATTGTAGCCTGGCCATCTCCACAATTAAAGGCTACAGAAGTATGCTTTCCTCGGTCTTCAGACACAGGGGCCTAAACATTGCAGAAGACAAAGACCTCCATGATTTAATCAGGTCTTTCGAAACCTCAAAGACTAAGACTGTTAGACTACCCAGTTGGAACCTGGATGTGGTTCTATGATATTTAATGTCTCGCAGATTTGAACCTCCGCAAACAGTATCTTTCAGAGCTTGACCAGAAAGTCTTTGTTTCTCTTCGCTTTAGCCTCAGCCAAAAGGGTAAGCGAACTGCAAGCTTTGGAAGGCACAGTTGGGTTCAGGAAGGACTCAGCATTCTGTTCCTTCAAACCTCTTTTCCTTGCTAAGAACGAAAACCCTTCGAAACCTTGGCCTAGAACCTTCGAGGTTAAGGGACTGTCTTCACTTGCAGGAAGAGAACTAGAGAGGACTCTGTGTCCAGTCAGGATCCTCAAACTCTACCTCGAGAGGAAGAGAAAATTGGGAGGTAACAAGGAAAGTCTAAGGTGCTCGGTTAGAGATCCGAAAAGATCCATCTCTAAGAATGCTCAGGCATTCTTCATTAAGGATGTAATCAATGAAGCCCACTTGCCTGTGAAGATGAGCACCTCAAGCTCCTAAGAGTGAAAGCTCATGAGGTGAGAGCCATCGCCACCTCGTTGGCTTTTCACGAGAACTTGTCTCTCCAGACTCTCGTAGAATCTACATACTGGAGATGTAATTCTGTGTTCGCGTCTCATTATTTGAGAGACATTCGTGTTACGTATGATAAGTGTTTCTCTCTTGGAGCGTATGTATCTGCGGATTCGTTGCTGGGACAGGGAGCTGTAGCCAATCCTATTTAGTCTAGTTTATGTTAGGGATTTTAACAGTTGCGATGTTTTTTTTTAGGTTGTTTGGAAGAGGGTACTGGATTTGGACCCCTTTCAAATCTTAGTTCTAACATGTTAGTGTGGTCAGGTGGTTGGGATTGGTTATTGTGCTCCTTGTAGTTTTTTGGCACCTAAAGCTCTGTCATGTAAGAGGGTTAGCCCTGTTGATACGATACAGGTTAAGGCTCTGCCATGTAAGTGGGTCAGCCCCATTGGCACGATCCAAGACAAGGCTCTGTCAAGTAAGTGGGCCAGCTCCCATTGACAAGATCCAGAAGGGCTATCAGTCACAGGTCTCATCCTCGCTGAAGCTCTTGAGGCAAGCAGACTCATAGACAGTATCCATGAAGTCTTCTGCCCATTCAGGTAGGAACCAAGGTTTTTTCTTTATACCTACAACATATGTTGTTTTCCTGTTTTTATTGTATGTTTATATGTAGCTGTCTCTTGCCCTCCTCCAAGGTGCCAATCAGCTAAGTATATATCTGCCTGGGAAGTTGCATGTACAAAAATGATATTGTTATGATACAATAAAGTTTTGTACATACTTACCCGGCATATATACATATGCGATATAGGGCCTGCCCAGCCTTCCCTCAGGAGACAGGTGGAAGAGAAAATCTGATTAGAAAACGGGAATTGGTTCCTAGTCCCGCCACCCAGCGGCGGGGTGGAGTGGTCTGATCAGCTGACCTACTGGTCGCGTGTGCCACGAGTTTTGAATTCTGTCGGGACGTCGGAGACTATAGCTAAGTATATATCTGCTGGGTAAGTATGTACAAAACTTTAATGTATCATAACAATATCATATTTACTTTTACTTTAAATATAACTTAAGGTGAGGTAAGATTAGCTAAGACTCAGCCCTATCTAAGGCTAAGAACTAGGTGCTTACATTCATTGAAAAGAATGTACTGTCTGTGGGTTAACTAAACCAGTGGGTCTGTAAAACAGCTACAGGAATGCCACACAGACCTTAGTTAACACAGTACCATCAAAATGATAACTAACTCACATACAAATGATATATCCCTCAGCTAATTGAGGATGTGTTTTAACTCTTGTTAAATATAAGGGGAATATTATGCTGCACCCAAAATTAACAATAATAATAAGCAAATGGCAATGTTACATTAACATACTAGTAAGAAAAAAAATGGTAAGGTACTAGGATTGCTCAAGCAAGTCACTGTAGTATAGTGTATGAGACAATGAGTGCCATGAGAGCTCAGTGGCTCTTAACTACCTGGATTTTCTATGCCCTCTACTTCTCCTCTTCTTTGGGTTCCTTCGAACTTCAGACCGAGACGATCCTTCGGCCAGGCTTGTGCGTTTTCCAGCTATTGCCATGGTTGCTGCGACAACTTGGACGGTGGTGGTGCCAAATAGTTGTTAGATTGTATTGGATGGCTTCCACATTGGTAACCAGCTTAGACAGGACCTCTTGAAGAGGTTCATCCATCAGAGTGTGGTCTTCTGGTGACCAATGAATTGGAAGAGTGGATGTGGGTATGAGAGGTTTGCAAGGACCAACTAAGTACGGGTTGCGAGGGTGCACTGGATTGAGCTTCTACTTTTGGTCGTGGAATCCAGAAAAGACCCTACTGATTTCAGGAGATCGACAGCGTCCCCTGATACTGTCTCTAAGTCAGGCTCAGGCACAGGGGCCAAGAGTGCCAGATGTCCAAATTTGGACATCATATAAGGAACAAAAATCTGGCTCAGGTGTGGGCTCAACAACCACACTGGGCACAGCACTCCACTGGCCAGGCGTAGGCACTGGCTACAGCTCGGTGGCAGGGCTGGAATGAACATCAGCACCTGACCAAGACTCACAGAGGACCAGGGCTTGGAAGGCCTGGGAAGGGACTGGAAAGGGGGGTCCTGTCTCCTGCCATAGGGGGAGGTCATAGCCTTCAGGAATTTTATTGGCTATTCCAAGCAAAAAAACCCTACTTGTTTGGGGCCTGGTGACCCTCAATCAGACTGTCAGGAGTGTCAGCTTCCAATTATCTATCCCTTCTATAGTCATGGGGTTGTTCACCTCAATGATGGCCCCGTTAGGTAGTTTGTCTCTCCTTATAAGGGAGGTTTGAGCGCCAGTGTCTTCAATGCAGAGACCTGCTGAGCTCGATAACAACCTTGGGGAGGTGCAACAAAAATAAGGCCCGCAGCTGGGGGTCCTTAAAAGGATGAATGAGGGGCTGCCAGAGTATTGATGGCAGCTGTTATCTTTCCAGAGCAATCCCTAAAATTCACAGAATGCCTGTATTTCTTACACATGGCAGTTATGCTGGGAGTTCTTATTACGAGGCTTTTACTTGGCTCTACCTTCAACTTTACAGTGGGCTTCTAAATGCCCTGCTTTCCCACAATACAGCCTGTCCCCAGTTTTATGGGGCATGTCTAGTGCCAACAATTTGCGAATTCTGGGTATTGGCACTGATACATACCTGGCAGGGCGGACCAAATCTGGTAATAAGGGCCAAAAATCACTGATTTTCAGTTACATTTTACCAATGTTCACTTATCAAGCCATCGGAACAGAACCCCCGCCATAACCGGACTGCCTGTAAGCACATACAGGTGGGGATGAGATGGTCCGTTTCTTGGTTGGACTAACAAGGCAGTGGATCAAGAGGAATTATGCACCTATTTGAATTGCTGGAGGATGGATGATACATTTTGTATGAATCTGGACTGCAGATAAAACAATGATAGAGTAAGTCCCTAACAATTTTATTTTATCATAAAAATAATTATATTTTAATGATATTTTAGTGTGTATTTCATTCATGGGAGACTTGGTTCCATCAGGATTAATTTTTGTGCCTTTTTTTATTCATAAATTATACAGCTTTGTGCTATACTTAAATAACACTCAAAGTATATGGGAATTTGAAGTAAATTATTCATTATAGTTTAAATAAGAAATCTTAGTTGTATATAAATGCCCACCTTCCTGCCCCACTAATTGCACATACCTGCATTATTGGCAGCATTTGAGCAGCTTGTTAGTGCTAAACCATCAAAAACTAATTAGTGTGTGTCTTTGAAATTGTCCTCAGTAGTTACAAATAAGTGTTCCGACACGGCATACAAACCTTCGGTCCTTTTACAATAGGAAGGTACTAGCGGCAGCTGGATAGGTCGTAAGCTTTCGAACAAGGGGTTCGGTAGTTAACTGCTTGTCGACAGGCGCGCGCGCGCGACTGGGAGGTAAACAAATCACTTTTGCTTTCGGCCTCACAGCGAGTGGACGTGTGTGTTCGACGCTCTCTGCCCCGCTTCTCGTCGTTTTGCTTTGCTTTTGATATATGGTTGTGTTTGTGTATGAAAGAATTCATTGTAAGTACAATCATTTCTCTCTTTTCATATTAATTGAACTGCAATTAATTAATGATGGAATCTCCTCGCCTCGCTACCCCACGGAGACTATGCCGGGTACCGAAGGGCATAAATGCGGGAAGTTCCGCTCTTTCCCGGAGATAGACCCTCATATTTGTGTGCTCGGTGTCGGGGCGCGAATGCTCCCGAGCCGAGCCTTGTAATGTGTTTATTAAATTGGTCGGAGGCGCAGTGGATTTTGTATGAGGGCAGGAGGTAGCGAAGGCCTGCAAAGGAGTCGTCGGAAAGCTCTCCCGCGACTCCTTTGGGTGGACGGACACTTCGTCTTCTTTCCTGCCGCCCGCTCAACTTCCACGTCTCGCGCCTTCCCCTTCGGGGGGGGGGGGTGGGGGGGGGGTTTCTAGGTCCTTCTCCTCTCCTGACTTGTCGAGTGTGGAGGAGGGCGCTAGATACCCCTGACGTCGAGTTGTACTCTGGGTCCTCTATCCGTTTCGTCTTCGCGCGAACGGGTAGAGGATCCCCCTAATCACCCGACTTTTGCCATCCTCAGGTTGCGGTTGCCGCGAAGGATGACCTCGGACAGGTGTGGGCATCGTTGGGGCTGCAGGGCGTGCCGAGTGTCCAGGGGCTGCTCTACCATCTCGCTGGCTCCGTGGCGGTCACCCATGCAACGGTCACGACCACCACCACGACCATTACAACACCCGGCTACGCTTCACCTCCTCACCTGGTGTACACCCAGCACGCGGTCTCTGTGACACCCACTACATCGGTGCAGGGGCCAGTCGCCGTAACTCAGGGGAGTTGTGATGCCGCCGACTGTGTTTGCCGTGCTGCCGCGACCGGACTTCGTGTGCCCGAAGAGTCGCCCCCCTGGACCTCCCACCGGTACCTAGGATGTCTGTGCCGCTGGTCCGCCATCTAGACCGCCTACACAGTCTGCCGTACTGCCGTACCTGCCCAGCTGCTGTCCACGGACGTGACGTGGACCACTGCTGCCGTTCCTGTACCGCTCCTGCGGTTTCTGCCGTTCCTGTGATGCCTGCACCTGCTGATGTTGTTCCTGTTCCTGGCGCCGCTGCTCCCGATGCTGATCTGTTCGGACAGGTGCGTCCGGGCCCTGTTGCTTCGGCAACAGCAGCCCCGGCTCGCTCTGGATGACAGATCTGACGTCGGTCCTGAGAAGGTTGACGAAGAAGAAGAAGAAGAGGAGGAAGGTGTCGTCGTCGTCTTCATCGTCTTCTTCGTCTTCGTGTTCGTCTGCCGCCTCTTCCCCTTCGTCTTCTAAGGCTTCCCCTGCCGAAGAAGAAGAAGGTCGCCTCCCCCCCCCTAAGAAGTCTCCTTCGGGAACTTCTAAGGGCCCGTCTCGCTCTGGTGAGACGGGGGGTTCTTCCGCTGGTCACCCAGCTCCTTCGGGGGCAGGACCCGTCTCTTCTTCCGTCAAGGAAGAAGAAGAAGACTACGGGGACCAGAGGAGTGCCGGCTAACACCGCAACTTCCTCACCTGCTGTCAGTGGTTCGGCCACAGCAGCAGGGTCCGTCTCGGCCTCTCGTTCGCGAGAGGTACCGAGTGTACGGTCGCTTACCAGCGACCGTGCAGCCAGGAACCAGACCTCTGAGTTCGCTCAGCGTCAGGTTCACGGCACGGAGCGGAAGACTGGTGACAGCCGCTACGCGACTCTCACCAGACCAGCTCTCGCTCTCGCGGCGAGCAGCTGGCTACCCGGGCGGACGTGTACGGTCCCATGACCGGCCACGGGCTGAGGCGGGGAAGAGGTCCCCCCCGTTCGCACCCGGCACCAGCCACGGCTGGTACCAGCGAACTGACGCACCGTGAGGATACGCACCGATCTCACCGTGACAGTGGAGTCGCCGGTCGCCTGACCGTCACTCTCACAGAGAGCGATCGGTACGGCGACCAGCACCAGCTCCTCTGACACACGAGACCGGAGCCGCTGTTCTCGGTCCAGCCGTTCTCCACAGCGAGACGGCTCGACTAGGTCTGCAGCTCGATCGCCACCGCGGGTTGGCGATCGCCTGCAGTCTTCCAAGCCCGCTGGTTCTGCCAGCGAGCGAGGAGGGAGCGTCAGGTCTGCCTCTTCCATACCTTCAACCTCCTCGGATTACACCGGGAGGGGCGAGGTATTGAGGAGTGATCGTGAGGGGTGCGCCCCTCAGGATCCCACCACGGCGTCGTACGTACCAGGCACGGTTTCTCGGACCAGCCAGGTCGTACGCACAGGTGGTTGGAGCAGACCGAGAGGGGTCTGTCGCTGTTCCTCTCCTTGAGGGAGGAGGGTCTCGGGAGTTGCCCCTGTTGAGGGACTGGACGGTCCGACTCCGCAGGAAGCAGTCACTCCTGAGATCCAGAGGAACTTTGCGAGGTTATTGCGCTGATTCGTCAGCACAACGACCTCACGGAAGGATCGCTGCTCCCACCATCCGAGCCCACGTCCTGGCTCGAGTCGTTCTGGGGCCCGAAGAGGGAACCCAGACCGACGGTGGGTTTGCCGCGTTCTGAGCTGGCGGACTCAGTGCTGGACCAGGTTGAATCGCTTGTCTCCGGACAAGACGGTTCGCTCAAGTCTGGCAGGTCGAGCAAGCTGCTTCACCTCCTCTGCTGCGACAGCGGCGTTTTTTTACGTGCCATCTGAAGACCCGATGCCGCCCAAACAGGTGAACCCGGAGTTAGCCAGGCTGACTTCGGGTGTGTCTCTGCAGCAGCTCCTGTCCGAGAACCTGTGGTTCTCGCAGCAAGAGACATTCGGGCCTGGAATCTACCGCCATGGCAGCTTTCCAGGCCGTCTCCTGGCTAGATCTGTGGTCCCTCACAGTATCTAAGGTCGCAGCCAACTCCGGGGGAATTTCTCCCGAAGATGACTCGGCCTTCAGGAGACTTTTGCCAGTCTGGGGGAGGAGCCATCTCCTTCCTTGCCCACCAGATGGTGAACCTGTGGGCCAAACCTGGTTCTTCCGACGAAGGGACGCTGTCCTTACTCGGGTTTCCAGGGCGGCCGGGCGTGAAGCGGCGTTGGGACTTCGCAACGGACCTTTACGGAGTTCCACGTCTCTCTTCCCAGGAGAGATGGTGGACGCTGCGGTGGACAGACGGCGCCCACTGACGACAGTGGACCGTCTGGTTCACCAGGCAGTCCCTCGAAGGCGTTCTGGGCAGCCTTGGACTGCGGCCAAGTCTAACGGCTCGGCTAGCGCTTCCTCGGTGGCTAAGACGGTAGCTGCGTCGAAGCCCCGGGGAATGACTCTGTCTTCTTCGACTTCTAGCAAGGGGAGCCGTAACCAGCCCTCCTCCCAGCCCTCCTCCTCCCGTGGAGGCTCTGGGAGGAAGTCGAAGAAAGGGGGGAAACGCTAGGGACGGCGTTCCCCCTCACCTGCTGCCGGAAGTGGGGGGGTGCCTGGCCAGCCATTGGGCAACTTGGCAGCGCTACGGCGCCGAGACCTGGATTGTAGATGTCCTTCGGGAGGGAGATCTATTACCCTTCGAATCTCGGTCACCCTCACCTCCAACCCGGGCCAACAGCAGGCGTACGTTCCAGGGGCATCGAAGGACGTAGCATTGAGACAGGGGATCAAGACCATGCTGAGCAAGAGAGCTGTAGAAATCGTCACGGATCAATCACCGGGCTTTTACAGTCGACTCTTCCTGGTGGAAAAGTCTACGGGAGGCTGGCGCCCGGTGATAGATCTCTCTCCCCTGAACCGGTTGGTTCGCCAGACCCGGTTCACGATGGAGACGGCACGCTCAGTGCTCGACTCTATCAGGGAGAACGATTTCATGCTTTCAGTGGACTTGAAGGATGCGTATTTCCAAATACCCATTCATCAGTCCTCCAGAAAGTACCTCCGCTTCATCCTCGACGGGACGGTGTACCAGTTCAGGCACTTTGCTTCGGTCTCTCAACCGCCCCACAGGTGTTCACGCGAGTGTTCACTCTGGTGTCTGCTTGGCCCATTCGCACGGGATACGTCTGATGGGGTATCTCGACGATTGGTTAGTCCTGGCGAGCTCCCGCTCGCAGTTGCTACAGGACAGGGATCGACTACTCGAGTTCTGTCGCGATCTGGGGATCGTTGTGAACTTCGAAAAGTCCGATCTCGAGCCCAAGCAGAGGATGAAGTACCTGGGTATGCTGATCGACACGGTAGCAGGGCGAGTCTTCCCGCAGACTCGCGGATTAGCAAATTCAGGGAGGCAGCCAACCAGTTCCTGTCTCGGCAGGAACGGGTAGCTCAGCGATGGCAAGTCGTGATCGGACACCTGTCGTCACTCGGGAAGGCAGTCCCTAACGGGCGTCTTCACCTGCGGTCTCTTCAGGGAGACTAAAGGAGAGTTGGTCACAGGCGACGGATCCCCCAAGCTTTCCATTGTCACTGACACAGGAGGTGAGGCAGGACCTAGCCTGGTGGCTGGACGACAGGAAACCTCTTAAGAGGAGTGCCTCTGCGCACTCTCCCCCCGGACATGCAGCTGCTCTCAGACGCATCGACCGAGGGATGGGGCGCACACCTGGAGGAGTTGCTGACTTCAGGAGTGTGGTACGAGAACGACAAGCACCTTCACATCAATGTACTGAAACTCAAGGCGGCGTTCCTCGCTCTCCAAGAGTTCCAGGACCGCTTGATGGGACACTCAGTGGTGTTGATGTGCGACAACACCACGGTGGTGGCTTACGTCAACAAACAGGGGGGGCCTAGTGTCTCTCCCGTTGTACCAGTTGACTCGGCAGGTGCACGAGTGGGCCGAGGCACACTCAATAGAGCTGTCGGCACGCTACATTCCAGGGAAGGAATGTAGTAGCAGACACGCTCAGCCGTCGGGATCAAGGGATAGGGACCGAATGGTCTCTACACCAGGACGTGGCGGAAAGGCTCTTCGACCTGTGGGGGCGACCAGTCGAGGATCTGTTCGCCACCCGGCACAACAGGAAGCTCCAGGTGTTCTTCTCGGCCGTGCCGGACCCATGGGCAGCTGCAGAGGAGGCTCTTCAACACCCGTGGGACAACCTTTTCGCCTATGCCTTTCCCCCGTTCACCCTGATTCGCAAGGTGATCAGTCGAGCACTGGTCACCCCGAATCTCAGGATGATCCTGATGGCTCCCAAATGGCCACAGGCCATTTGGTATCCGGACCTGCTGGCTCTTCTCGCAAGAGAACCGAGAGAGATTCCCCCTTGGCACAACCTTCTCGCCCAGCCACACGTCGAGCGGTACCACCGAGCAGTCCAGTCCCTACGTCTTCACGGCTGGCTGTTATCCACCATCTCTTGCGAACGAGAGGCTTTTTTCGTAGCGCAGCAACAGAGATGGCTGGAAACGTCCGTCAGTCCTCTGCCAGCTGTACCAGGGGAAGTCGGACGTCTTCTGTGGTTTGGTGTCGTAGACGGGGCCTATCTCCTCTCAGAGCCACTCTTCAGCAGGTAGCGGATTTCCTCGTTTTTCTTCGCCGAGAGAAGCTCCTCTCAGTTCCCACAGTCAAAGGATACAGAGCCGCCTTGACGCTCGTCCTGAAACTGACGGGATTGGACATCTCGAACTCGTTCGAGATCTCCTTACTTAGGAGGAGCTTCGAAAGGTCTTGCCCACCCAGGGAACTCACAAGCACCTCTTCTTGCTGGACCTGGCATCGGCGAAGAGAGTACGGGAACTCATGCCGATAATGATGCGGATGAGATGCTGCTTTGTCCTGGGAGGACGCCTACGGCGCTATCTAAGAGAACTCGACACCTCGGGCCTGAGTGTCGACGCCTCTTCGTTAGCACCGGGGTCACCAAGAAAGAAGTATCAAAGAACACTCTTTCGTCCTGGCTGCGTGAGGTCATCAGGAGGGCGTATGAGGCTGATGGTAGTGACGACATCCGTACGTCCCGTCCGAGAGCTCACGAAGTCAGAAGTATTGGCCCCTCGTTGGCGTTTCGTAAGAACTTCTCCGTGGCGCAGGTAGGAAGGAGGCAGGGTCTGGTACAACCAGACCACCGGCACCTTCCTTATACCTTTTGGATATTGCCCACAGGTCCTTGGATCGGTTTCCTTAGGACCCGTGGTGGCTCTCAACACGTCGTCTAGCTAACCCAGACCCTAGCAGGCTGAACAGCATCGAGTCCTGGTGTGACTGTATGAATAGATAGTAAATGAGAAAGTGACTGGCTTCTCTTTCTATCTTTTTCTACCCCTCTACCTGTGGGTAGAGGGATACGGTCATCACCTTGCTGGATAAGGGACGAGATGCGGTGAGCTATATGACAGAGCCCCATCCTATCCCTTTCACTAGGGATAGGAGCAGAATATCCACCACTTCCTTCTACAAGGGGGGGAAGTGGATGCCATACAAGAGTCAAAACCATGACTTTATCTTTGTCCTGTACAGGAACAAGTTCTTACATTGCTGGTACGAAGAGATACGCTTGCCTCTCTTAGTACTCGGTCCAGAGGTCTGACCATTGATCCTGCGGTGCACACCCCGATCAATCGGACAGAGGCTTGGATCCCTCCCTCGCTCTTACGACCAGGGAGGCTTCCAAGGTTGGGCGAACACCAGTCTGTTCACAAAAGACTCAGATTCCACCCAACCCACCGAAGTGAGTCTTCCTATTGTAAAAGGACCGAAGGTTTGTATGCCGTGTCGGAACAAATGACAATTTGTCCAAAATTGCATTTTTCCTAACTATACAAACCTGAGGTCCTTTTACACATAGCCCCACCTCATGCCACCCCTCACTCTGCAGTTTTTGCTTGGGCCAAAAGCAAAAGTGATTTGTTTACCTCCCAGTCGCGCTTGTGCGCGCCTGTCGGACAAGCAGTTAACTACCGAACCCCTTGTTCGAAAGCTTACGACCTATCCAGCTGCCGCTAGTACCTTCCTATTGTAAAAGGACCTCAGGTTTGTATAGTTAGGAAAAATGCAATTTTGGACAAATTGTCATATTAAAGGCATTTCAAAAGCATTTTTCTTTGGCCACTAC
>NC_061089.1:688214-708725 GCF_015104395.2 Macrobrachium nipponense | reverse complement strand
CGGGTTGAGGCGAGGAAGGGGTCCCCCGCGGTCGTCGGTACCAGCCACGGCTGGTACCAGCGGCTCGACGCGCCGAAAGGACGCTCGCCGGTCTCACCGCGACAACGAGCCTAGCAGGTCACCTGACGCCGCTCCCATCGGGACCAACCGTGGGCGGAGACGGTAACCAGCAACAGCTCGCCTGACGCTAGAGATCAGCGTCGACGTTCTCAGCCGAGCCTCTCGCCCCAGGCGAGCGGAAACAAGGCTAGGCCTGCTGCTCGATCGCCACTGCGGCGGGTGGAACGATCAGCAGCAGTCCTCCAAGCACGCTGGTCCTGCCAGCGAGCTAGGGGGGAGCGTCAGGTCTGCCTCTCCTGTATCTTCAACCTCCTCGGGCTACACCGGGAGGAGCGACGGTACCTATGAGTGATCGCGAGAGGTGCGCCGCTCGCGATCCCGCTATGACGCCGTATGGACCAGGCACGGTTCTAGGACCGACCAGGACATACGCGCAAGTAGATGGAGGCGACCGTCAGGGGTCTGCCGCTGTTCCTCCTTCTGAAGGAGGAGTATCTCGGGATCTGTTCTTGTTGGAGGGACTGGACGGTCCTACTCCGCAAGACACGGTTACTCCCGAGATACAGAGGAATTTGCAGAAGTCATTAAGCTGATTCGTCAGCATAATGACCTTGCGGAAGGATTGCCGCTCCCACCAGCAGAGCCCACGTCTCTGCTCGAGTCGTTTTGGGCCCGAGAGGGGAACCCAAACCGACGGTGGGTCTGCCGCGATCGGAACTTGCCAGATTCTGTCTCGAACCAGAGTCTTCTCGTCTCCGGACAAGAAGGCTCTCTCAGTTCTGGCCGGTCGATCAAGCTTCCACCTTCCTCTACTGCGACAGCGGCGTTTCTACGTGTCTTCGGACACCGTATTTGAATACTCCTTCGGTCCTCCTGAGAGGTTTCGACCTCGACGAGGACTGGAATGAGTCGGAGGACGGTATCGGCTCTCTCCTGTCAGGTGTCGATCAGCCCCACCCAGACGACGTTCACAGTGGCGGCAGACCCTTACCTACAGTGAGAGTTCGTAACCCTCCGCGGGAAAACGTTTTCTCCTGACGATACGTTTTCCCAGACTCTGAGAGGCCATCGCCGCAAGGCGATGGCTGTTCCTACTCTTCTCCAACTGCTAGTTCCACTGGGAAGGCGAGCGAGTATCCAATTCCTTCCCCATTCCCTCTCTCCTTACGGTTACGAGGGAAAGGGGAGGGATCCTACAGAGATTTCTCTGTAGGATCCCACGTTCGGGACTGCGCTACCGGGGGGACCTCTGGTCCTACCTGACGTAAGCCCCGGTCGTTGAGGAGGAATCCTGCCCCATTCTCGATTTCTACGGGAATCGAGAGGACCACCAGCCGATATCGTTTGACGAATTCGGTGGGGGTTTCGCAGACTGCTTAGAATTCTACGGAATTTCTAACGCATTCAGTGTTCGAGTTTTACGATCTCCAAACACTTACGCGAGACCACGGTCCCAAAGTGAGCGAGACGAGAATCCCCGATATAGTACACGATAATCGGGAACCTCGCCTATGCTCGAATTCCTGGAATTTCTAGCATTGGGAAGAAGACTGCTGCTGAAGAAACTATCTCACAGTAGGCGACCAACCTGGACTAGAGAAGATCGGACGGGAATATCCAGTTTGGCTTGAACTATCGTCTTAGTATTCTGTTCACCATTGAAGCTTTCCTTCGAGGAAGACTTCTCCTTCACTCTCTTTGATAGAGATCGAAGGTGGTCGATCTCCAATCCTTATTTTGTTTATTGAAGAAAGAATTTAGGATGGAGATCGTTGTTCAGATAATCCTACAAATATACTACGTATATTAACCTCGCGACATGATTCTACTAAGCAGTTGAATTGTCCCGAGGGTAGGCGCATATCCTAGTTAATCTACGGATTGCGACTTATAAGAGAAGTTCTAATTGAACTGCAACTCGGGGTTGCCTGCAACCTCCCAGGAGTTTTCAGTTTCAATTTTATATACTTATGGTTTTTGTCACGACAACACCATTTCAACTTTTATATTTACCGAAATTCGTTTCGCCTAAATATAATTGCTCGAGCATATCTTTTATGCTCGGTAGTTCTAGCCGAACGCATTCCTTCGTGGAATAATGGATTACCTGGCAACTCAGGATGACGAGTCAGCGAGAGCTCAGGCTCAACTACTGCGTATTGAACTGCCTGATAGCAGCTCAGTATCAGCTGGGCCTCCCGATATGCACGGTCATGTATGTCTCTCTCTGCCCTGCTTTGATTGACTACCGAACCGTATCTCTGCCCAACAATCATGGACTTAGGTCTCTGATTAACGGGGATTCTCGCAATAATGAAGGACCATCTACTGCTGTGACGCTAGATTCCATCGCCTTCGACATTGCGAGAATTTTCAACAGAGATATCTCTTGGACTCTTTAATCTTTCTGTTTTACGCACGGTAACAGAAGTCTGTACAAGTCTCCGCTGCATCGCACTGCGATAATGCGAATGATTTTGCAGACATCTGAGTTTTGTCTTCAAAATATCTCTTATTCGTAGGTGTACAATTGTTCATTGTTCAACCGAATTACGAGATGTGTCAGAAGACATCGCCTACTCTCCGACCTGACAGCTCTACTTCCAAATGTTCAGCCCATGAGAAGCAGTTTCTTCAGGCGGCTTTCCCCTGTGTTTTCATTACTGAAGAACGCCCGCTTTCATTGCAACTACGACTTCTCACCGGACAGCAATGAAATAGCGGTTAGCGTTTTCAGTCATTTGTAAGCACAGGTTATGAATCTTGAGAATCCTTCTCTCGATTCATCTGTGAAGACGTAGGTTGCATTCAATATCTACCTTCGTCTTCAACGGTACATAGTGTTTGTTTCTCCTTAGCTGAGATTCACAACCATGAGATGTTTTACCTTCAGGGACCTCGGTCTCTAGAAGGCAATTGACTTTCGCCTGTTGGGCACATGCCTTAAGAGAATCATCACCTCGCTGTCCGGCATTGGTGACAAACAAATACATTATTTGTTTGGTCTCTCGGCATAACCCTTTAAAGGCGAAGGTCACGTGACTTACTCGGATGCTTTGACAACTTGCCTCCTAACGGAACGCAGTCAGTCGGCAGCTGTCAGACCGGCCGAGTTCAGTTACGAACTACGCTGTTGACTTAGTTCGGTTGTTACAGAGCAATCATTACTTCGTTTTTTAATAGCTTGTCACAGTACCCATACCATTGACACCCACCATGGAGTGTCGGTGTCCTATCCACTACCGAGAACTTCGCTGCATGGGGATAGGAGGATGCGAGAGACTTCGTGGCAAACGGACAGACCAGTATGGGTACTGGACATCACCGAAGTAGAGAAGAGGGATAGGTCATGCGACTATTTCCTTCTTTTCCTCTGAGGAACTGCATGACTTCTCCTGCGAAGTCAAGCATCCAGGGGATGGGGATCCGTGACGCTCGATTTCGTACCGAACTTCGTAGCGAAGACTCAGAACCCTTCGGTCCCTGACGATTGGTTCGAGTCGTTCACAATTTTCCCTCCCTAATGGACTTCACCGCCTTCGATGCGAAGGAGATGCTGCCTTGTCCGCAAGAACTTCTCCGTGGCGCAGGTACTGAAGGCAGGGGTCTGGTCAACCAGACCACATGCCCTTCCTTCTACCTTCGGGATATTGCCCACAGGTCCTTGGATCTTCTTTCCTTGGGACCCGTGGTGGCTGCTCAACACGTTGGTGTAGCGAACCCAGACCCTCGCAGGCTGAACAGCATCGAGTCCGGTGTGACCATAAGAATGGATGAGTGAATGAGAGTGTGACTGGCTCCTCTTCTCTTTTTCTTCACTCTACCTGTGGTTAGAGGGACACGGTCGTCACCCTGCTGGATAAGGACAAGATGCAGGTGAGCTACTCAACAGAGCCCCATCCTATCCCTTCACTAGGGATAGGAGCGTATATCACCACTTCCTCCAACAAGGGGGAGGAAGTGGATGCCAGCTTGAGACAACCCATACTTTATGTTGCCTCTTGCAAACAGGAACAAGTTCTTGCTTGCTGGTACGCAAGAGATACGCTTGCCTCTCTCTTAGTACTCGGCCCAGAGGTCTGACCATTGATCCTGCGGTGCACACCCGATCAATCGGACAGAGGCTTGGATCCCTCCCTCGCTCTTACGACCAGGGAGGCATTCCAGGGATGGACGAACACCAGTCTGTTCATCAAAAGACTCAGATTCCTCCCACCAAGAAGTGAGTCTTCCTATTGTTAAGGGACCGATGGTTTGTATTACGTATCGGAACAAATGACAATTTGTCGAAAATTGCATTTTCCTAACTATACAAACCTGAGGTCCTTTACATATAGTCCCTCCTCATGCCACCCCTCACTCTGCGTATTTTGCATGGGCCAAAACAAAAGCAAAAGTGATTTGTTGCCGCGCGACTGTCGGACAAGCAGAGTTAACTACCGTTCTCCCCTTGTTCGAAGCTTACGACCGTTCCAGCTGCCGCTAGCTACTTCCTATTGTTAAAGGACCTCAGGTTTGTATAGTTAGGAAAAATGCAATTTTCGACAAATTGTCATTTTCTGGGATCGACCTGTGTCGGCCGGTGAAAAGTCCCTGTAGTTCATTTTTCAAGTATAAATACTTCTAGATATACCAGAGAAAAACTAGCGTGTCCCCATAGTAGGGGAGGGGTTTCATGGCACAGCAGGCGATGGGCCGGAGGATGTCGACAGCTGGGGGGCCGAGGACAATCCTTCGCCGCTGCTGGCGGAGCTGGTTTGGAGACCATCTTTAGAGTCTTAGGTCTAACAGACTTTACTTTTGGGGCGACAGAAAGCGCTCCTATTAGTTTAGGAGAGGCCTGAGAAGCCCTTCAGGCACATGTGGCGGAGACAGATGGCTACGTATACCGTAGACGAACAGGCTTATTCCCCTTCCTTGCCGGAGCTTGAAAAGGGATGAAATTGAGTTTTGGCCATACTAATTTAGTAATTGAACAGCGAGTGTGAAGTAATCCACTCGACGGTCCCTCACGAGACCGGAGCTGTAAGTAGGACTATTGCCGGAGCTCCGCCTGGGCAACGAATCGATTCCCTGTTCCCTGTATATGCCGGAAGGGGCCGGGGGTGTGAAGCCATGGGCCAGAGTAGATTCCGTTCTGGCTCCGTTAGCTATATAGTAGGAGGATTATTCCTTCCTCTACCCCCACCCCTATCGGAGCGGTAGAGATACAGAGAGGGAGACGTTTCAGCCCGAAGTTGCTGTCATGGCCACGTTCGGCGCAACCCGAATGACTGATGCAGTGGTAGACCACAGGGTCGCTCCGGAGCAACATCACGGAGCGTAATGGGTCAAGTCTACATGGATAATGGTAACCCCTCCTCCCTCCCCTCCCTTCGGGATGGGGGGGAGGGGGAGGGGAGGGGTTAGTATGCATGGCCGGTCGTGATCGCCTGGCTCCCACCTGATCAGGGGTGGACCTAATTCTAGGCTATATAGCCTACCTCTCCTTTGGAGACTCGCAGACTGGCCGTGGCTTGTCGCTATTGGTAGTGGTCACACCCGATCAGGAGGCTATGCCAGTTATGCCAGGCTTAACCGACCGGCCACACAATGAACATTCATACAAATACACATAAAGAGGTTTTGTGGAAGAGTTGCCCAAGAATTAGGTAAGGAAAATGGAACGATACTCCACTTGGTGTCGTTATCAGTGTTCCGGGTTTACCACCGTACTAGGCAAGGTAGGCCTATAGCCCCCTTTGGCCAACTAAGAAGGACGATGTTCCTCGACCAAACCTACTAGGACGAATTTTTCGACCCAGACCGGTAGGGCGGGAATGAACTCTACTAAACCTACTAGACTAACTTATCAGTCTAGACCGGTCAGAAGGTAAGTCCAACTATGTACGAGGTGCTAGGAAGGAACACATAGGCTACTCGCCAAGCCTAGCCTAGGCTAGATTGGCTTTGAGGGAGAGGAATAGGGGCAACTCAATCGCCTCTAGTATTAGGTCATGTACATGAATAACACTTATATATAATGAACTATATAATACTAATTACAGTATAACTGTAAATAAAATAGGGACTGATGCCCGTCCCCTACGCGAACTCATGGGGTGAATTTTTACTAAAGTGCAAGTTAGATAACTACTTCTTTTAACCGAACGAATCCACGGTTGGGACGAGTGTCAGTCCCGTCTTAAATTAACCTTTTATACCATAATTTATATCTTCAATAGATTGATGTGTGAAATTCCCTCGCGCTGCACAGACTACCCAAAATGGCCGCTCAGCCGGCGGGACCCACAACACATCTTTGAGGGGCCGAGGGAGTAAAATTATATAATCCTCAACTAAATGCTATATGAAAACAAATTGGGCTACTCAACTTGGAAGCAGAAGAACCTTGCGAAGCCATCAACAAGAGAATACGGGGAAAAATCCTGGAGCAACAAAAGAGCGTGGATCACACACAATCTCTAGTACAGGAATGAGAAGAGCGCATGGGTATTAGTAGTAGTGGCGAGAGGAGTTGTCAGTGGGTTTCGTTGTAGCGGCTCCCACCGCGGAAGGGGATTTTGGGAAGGAATCTTCTAAGTGGCGAAGGCCCTGTGTATTGTGGTTTCCACAATGCCCCTTTACTTATACCGACACCCTTCGGGGTGATCGTGCTGAGGGTAGTAACTTCAGCATAACATGCTAGCTGTTTCTCTGGTATATCTAGAAGTATTTATACTTGAAAAATGAGCTACAGGGATTTTTCACCGGGCAACACAGGTCATATTTAGAGCATCTCGACTAAACTCACATGCATTGTGGGGCTAATGTTTTAATGACTATTTTGCCAGGATTGTTGGTGCCCGGGATTGAGGGCCAAGGCCAAGAGAGTCATAGGGGGTTGTCATGCCTGCATCCTAGCCTTCAAACCCCTTCTTCGAAGACCGCCACCTCCGCCCCTCCCAACTGACAGAGTCCTCATGATGTGCCCATTTGAGAAAGTCTGTCGACCACATGGGCCCATCCCAGTAGAAGGTGGAGTGGGGCATATCCTGATAATAACATGCATGACGACCCACGCGTTGTGCCTGGCCGATTGCAGGGGGTTAGACGCAGATTCATTTATCTTGTTGTTGTGACGTTTTGCAGCGATGCATGGCACTCCTAACACCATGTATAGCACAACGCTATGACATTTAGGGCATCAAGTCAAGTACCTTCCTACAAGAGGTATGAGACAAGGAAGTAACTCAGCAATACATCAGTCAATGAGGAATCAAATGGGTCTTTCAGACTCCCAGGTTTCCCAGGAAAGGGGGATTTTTTGAACGCCTCATGGGGGAGGTAAAGCGAACACTGGCAACCACCCTTCAACATGCCATCTTCACCGAGGAGCAGTTACGAACATTGATAAAGGAGGCGGAAGCTGTTGTGAATGACGTGAGGATGAAGTACTCACACCTTCGCTCTCATCCGAGGCGATGTAATTAGACTGCTGCCACCCATGGTAACCCACCACGAAAAACTTTCATCTTACGCTGACAACCACTCCTGGCCCGTCACAAGACCCAGTAGGCCTACTTCCTACAGCTCCCTCTCCCATGAATCCCTTCATAATTTCCTGCACCATCTCTTGCACTGCATTCATCATTACCCCGAATTTTTCGTCCATTTTCTCAACCATTCTCTCTTCCACTCCTTTCACCTCTTCTTTCATTTCCACTTTCGCACTCATTAGCATTCCTCTCATTTCCTCTAACTCGCTCTTCAGCTCCTCACACACTACCCTCAACTTCTCACTCTCCACTTCCAATCTTTCCTTAGCTTCCCTCGCCAACCGTAACTCCTCCTTCAGCCTCTTTATCTCCTTCAACCCTTCCATCCTCACTTTCTCCACCAATCACAACAATCAATACCCCAATTGTCCTGCAGCTGCCGCACCAACAGTCGCTGTTCGGCGCCAAAAAATAATGTAGCAGGATCACAAGCTTAAAATACAAGCAGGCTAAATTCCCCCCCACTACATAAACTTAACCCTTAAACGCCGACTGGACGTATTGTTCGCCAACTAAAATTGTCTGTCGGGTGCCAAGTGGACGTACGGTACGTTGACTACAAAAAGTTTTTTAAATATTCGCGGAAAAATAGTTATAGGTCTAGTTCGCAAAAGATTTTAAATCACGCACCTTGAGGGATGCTGGGAGTTCATGGATCGCTGTTGTTTTTTTGTTTGCAAGCGTTTCCCAGCTGCGCATGCGTGAATTTCTTTCTTCTTGCACTGCAAAGCAACAGCGACCCTCAGAAATTCTTTTGTCACTTTGTCATAATATTTGCACCATTTTATATTAGCCGTTACATAAAGTTTTATATATGGAAATGAGTTTTATATATGAAAATGTATGAAATTTCATGTAGAATACAAAAAAAAAAACTCCATGGTTGTAGCTTTTATCAGTTTTGAAATATTTTCAAATAAATCATGATAAGTGCCAAAATTTCAACCTTTGGTAAACTTGACTCGACTAAAAAAAAAAAAAAAAAAAAAAAATAGTCTAAAAACGCAATTGTGAGCTAAACCTCCTAAATTCTAGTAATATTCAATAATTTAAATTAATTTTGCAACAAATAGGAAGTCTCTAGCACAATTATTTTTGATTTATGGTGAATTTAAAAAAAAAAAAAAAAAAAAAAACTTTTTCCATACAGCCTCGCGTGGTAAACTTGGCCGAAAATCTAAGAAATTCTTTCGTCACTGTCGGAATGTTTGCACCGTTTTATATGTGCGCAATTTCAAGAAAAATACAACGAAAAAATAACTCATGTTTGTAGCTTTTAATCAGTTTGAAAAAATATTTTCATATAAATCACGATTAGTACCAAAATTTCAACCTATGGTCAACTTTGACTCGACCGAAATGGTCAACAAACGCAATTGTAAGCTAAAACTCTTACATTCTAGTAGTTTTCAATCATTTACCTTAATTTTGCAACACACGGGAAGTCTCTAGCAAAATATTTCGATTTATGTGTGAATTTGAAAAAAACCTTTTCCTTACTCCGAGGCGCGGTAACTCGGGGCCGAAAATCTCAGACTTTTTTCGTCACCTTGTCGTAATTTTCGCACCGTTTTTCTTATTAGGCGTTACATAAAGTTTTATACATGAAAATGTGCACAATTTCATGTAAAATACAACAAAAAAAAAATAACTCATGGTTGTAACTTTCATCAGTTTTGAAATATTTTCATATAAATCATGATAAGTGCCAAAAATTTAAACCTATGGTCAAGTTTAACTCGACCGAAATGGTCAAAAAAGAAAAAATGCAATTGAAGATAAAACTCTTACAGTCTAGTAACATTCAATCATTTACCTTAATTTTGCAACAAACGGGAAGTCTCTAGCACAATATTTCGATTTATGGTGAATTAAAAAACAACTTTTTCCTAACCTCCGCGCAGTAACTTGGCTGAAAAATCTCAGAATTTCTTTAGTCACCTTGTCGTAATTTTCGCACCGTTTTCTTTTAGGCCTTTCATAAAGTGTTATAATAAAAATAAAAAAAAGTGCGCAATTTCATTTAAATACAACAAAAAAATAACCCATGGTCGTAACTTTCATCAGTTTTGAAATATTTTCATATAAATCATGATAAGTGCAAAATTTAAACCTACAGTCAACTTTAACTCGACCGAAAAAATGGGCGAAAACTGCTATTTTAAGCTACAACTTTTACAGTTTAGTAATATTCAATCAATTACTTTCATTTTGCAACAAACGGGAAGTCTCTAGCACAGTATTTCGATTTATGGTGAATTTTTGAATAAAACTTTTTTTTTTTTTTTTGAATACGCCCGCGCGTTACGAATTCATGCATCGTTTTGTGATAATATTTTCTCTGTTGCTTTGATCGTTTAACAATTTGTTATATACCAAAAATCATTGCAATTTAGTTTACAATACAACGAAAAAAAAAAAAAACTCATTAGCTTTAAAAAACCGTTTTGCTCACAGCGCAATTTGTATACAATTATATATGAATTTTTTTTTCGTGCTGTCATATATTTCAATATTCATATATGTAATGATATTTTTTTCATTTCTGATGGTTGTATACTAAACTTCAGGCAATGACAAAAAAAGGAGCCAAAAATGAACTCTTAATCTTAAAAACTAAGCGTGCTGTGAATTTTTAAAAAACTTTTTTTCCGCTTCGGCGCTAACTCCCGAACGCTACTGGCATGTGGCAGGACACTTATAAATAAAGGCTTGTTTAAGGGTTAATGGCCACCAAACATTTGAATGCAATCGCTGCAATTTTTATAGGACGACATATTTAGAGTATTTATGACCAAATGGCAATCCATATAACACCATCTGGCAGCTCTGAGAGGGTAGATCAGTAACACAGCACCTCTCATGGTCTCAGTGCACCCCCGCGCGGATATGATGGTGTTGGAAGTGATATTATAATATGTGCTTCGTAGTAAAAATCAACTAAAAAGAGGTTTCTAACAACTTCAGAGATAAATGAAGCTGCAGTTATTAGAGGAATTCATGGAAGTGATTCCTATGCTAGTGCTGATGAAGAACCAAATGACTCTACGTATCTACAAGAACTAATGATACTGATAATGATGCTCGCAAAGGAGAAATTATTGATGTTGAAGAAATGATTTTTCGAGGTAGATGTCTGTTTGCCAAAGCAGGCAGCGTGGGGTCCTCCTACTCTCATAATAGCTCATCTGGGGACAGGGTGGCAGTAGTGGTGTTCGACGTGTGGGCTAGCGAAGATGATGGTTGGACTGATAGTTGGGATTATGTCTCAATAATTGTGTTTACTAGGTCAGCAGGAGTGATTGGTTAATTGATGTGAACCTGTAGTACCATGGTGTCACGACAACTTATAGGTCATCGACGCTGGAAATATACTGTTATTAATTTGAAAAAATAGATAATAAATGATAAATAAATAATAATTTTCATCTCATTTACGCTATAAGTTTACAAGTATGACATTTGCATTTCATTATAAAAAGTTGCAACTTTTGTAGGAGTCCAGTTCCTCCACAAAACTAAAAATTCCACTCGTCTGACTTTTAATATTCCTTCCAAGTACCCTGGAGAGAAGGTATTCGCCCTCCTCATCATGGCACTCTAAAAGGAAACGATCTCTTATGTCCTCGCACAGTCAGAGGAACCAGGCAGTCACCACAGAATGGTTGGGGATGTCCAGCCATTAGATAACCATGGCATTTGCTGTAATTAAAAGGAATTGCTGATCTAGTAATTTCCAAAATTCTTTTGATTGCTTTCTACTACATTTTCCCATACATTTTGCCATTTCTCTCAGGCTTTTGTTCTTTATGTAACGGAAAAAAAAAATTATCTAAATGGCAATGGAATACTTCTTTGTGGACCATCATGAATTTTCCCTTACACTAGCTTATCAGCCTTTTTCGTTTCAGCTACCTCTGTGTGCTGGTACCTAAAAGTTTATGGTTTTCCTTTTTTGGTTACTAAAAAACAACCATCTAAAATCTCTAAAAATCAGAGGGTGTTTTCAATAAAAATTCATGGCTTGAATGACACTTAGAGGATCTGTGAAACTAATAATACTGTTATCTCCACAAGGTAAGATTTCCGTAAGTGAAACTAAAATGGCATATAACTCAGCTGTAAAAGTGAGCAATCATAAGGTAATGATCCGCAGCATTCAAAATTTGGAAACACTGCTCCATAGCCAACACAAGTATCAGATTTGGGAACCATCAGTATACATACAGATATGTATCACTTTCAAGCTGAGATGCATGCTCTGAAAAAGTAAGTAGCATCATTTCATCCGTATATTCTTCTTGGATGAATTAAAATATTTACAATATGTAATATGAGGTAGTTTCCAAGATGGGATTACTGAAATCTTGAAAGACATAACACGAGTAATGGTTATGCTTAATCTGGTCATGATTTCCCGTACTCTGAAGGCAAATGGATGTGGCATTTTTTTTTTTTTAATGATTCTCTAAAATAAGGAAAATATTTTTCATTTCTGACTGCAATGCTAGCTAAAGAATTTGGAAGTCTCTGGAACCTAATCCAACTTCGCACCAGCAAAGACTGGAAATGGAGATCCAGAGGAAGCTCTCCAGTATCCACCAACATACTTTCAATGGAGAAGATCTAAAACCTACTGTAGAAATCCGAATGCCTTCATGATGAACAGAATAAAGAGCTTTTAATTTATACAGAGTAATAATAGCTTTATATAACCTAAGGTGCTGTGTTCGTCAGCACCCCATGAAGTATGAGATACTCTTAATAGATCTAGTACCTTTACACGTTTCGTTTTCAAGTTAGATATATGGGAAGACCAAGTAAGCTTGTTGACAAATATTAATCAAGAAATTTAGTCTCTGTCATACAAGGGATTCGTTGTCCATTTATAAATAATCAGGATCGGAAACAATGGACGCCTCTTAGACGACAAAAGTGTGCTATTACAATTTAGTGACTAGAAAATTTGAAACCCCAACTTTTCTCAGCCCATGTCACAACTTCGTTAATATTGAGTTGTAATTATCGCTCTGCTACTATGCCATCTTTGAGGATGCAAATGACAGGGAGAAGTCATCCACAAACAGTTTATGTAAAAAATATCTTTAGAAATTATCTTAGCAATGCCATTAATTGCTAATGTAAATAGGGTGACACTCAAGCCACTACCTTGACGCACTCCTTGGTACTGCAACAAACGACTCTGTTGCTCCAACTTGCACCATAAATCTTGGCGATTTTTATAAAGGATTCAATAAAAAGTGGTAGGTAGTTCTCCTCTCAAATCACAATCGTACAAATCTTGTAAAACTTCCCATGCCTTGATGTAGTATCACAAGCTTTTTCCAAATCAAAAAAAGACTAATATGATGTTGCTTACTTGCAAACAAAAGCCTCACAAATAGTTTTCCATTCTTACTAAAACATCTGTTTAGAGTGCCATATTTCTAAAATCACACTTTCTTTGGGAGAGGAGATTACTGCGTTCCAGTTCCATGCCACATTAGTGTTTTGACCATTTTTTTACATAACTTTACAAAGATATGACGGTAACTGCTTATTAACAGGCCATCTTTTTTTCTGTCTTGGCAAAGGGCAGAATCCTTGCTAATTCCGACACTAAAGGATATCATGGGGAACTAAGTTCTGTGTCTTTACAATTTTTCAGAGCCGATTCAAACTCTGCCATTGTAAATGGTAAATCATATTAATCCTCTTAAGTAGGTGTGAAATATATACTTTTTTTTTGTCCCTCCCCCCACCCACCGGTATTCTGCATAAGGTTTCCCCATCACATCCTTTGAAACCTCTGCAAAATAACTGGCTAGCTTATCTGCAATGCTCGGATCTGCAACCTTGGTATCATTGATTTTTAATACTGGTGGCTTTGATGTGATGTATTTACCTGCTATTTTCCTTACTTTCTTCCATACTAAAGAAAGAGAAGTTTTGGCATTTATTGAGCTTAGGAATTTTGTCCAACAGCCTTTTCGGGATAACTTAATTTTGAGCCTAAACTGGGCTCTTGCCTTACGATACTGTACTTTGTAGTGATCGCATTTATGTCTTTTTATAGCGTGTTTTGGCAACTCTCTATGCTGTGTGTGTCTTATGTCATTCATTGTCCCACCGTGGAACAGGGGTTTGCGAACAAAGTTACCAGAAGTCTCGGGATTGATTGAAGGCTGCGACAAATACATTATATTAATAATTTCAATAGCAGCATTTATTATCGGAAATTCTTCTGCAGTACATCACAGAACCTTTTTCAGTAAAAATATGTCATTTGGCTTTTCCTATACTGTTTTCCATTTTGGTAGTCTAGATATATATTTTTTTTTTTTTCTGGAGGACGTTGGGCAAGACTAATAATAACTGGGAAGTGTTCACTTGTATAACGATCATCCATTACCTCCCAACTGAAGTCAGCAATTGGGATCTTCACTGCATATTGAAAACTGATTGCCGAAATAAAGTTCCAGTTTGTACATGGGAATGAGTAGGTTCGCCAGTATTTAACATTCCCACATTCAAGTTATTAATTACAGACCTACCAACATTCCCGCATTTTGCGGGTGTCTCCTGGATTTCGAAAATACCTCCCACATTCCGCATTGGCACTCGATTTTCCCACATTTAGATAAAATCTTCCACACTTTACTTGTTTACGTTCGTAATTGTTACTAATGCTTATTTTTCAGTAAATATAATGACTTCTTCAGCGAGTTACCAACCTAGTTCTGACCTTATCTCAGACTAAACGCTCGGTGAAGAAAGGTGTAAGAAAGGGTGTCAATGAGAATTTCACCTCTCAGAGAGCCAGTCTTAATATTGAGGGGATACTAGAATCACTTATTGCCTGTAAAACAAATTAATCCGCCAATAAGGTTTGCTATTAGTATAAACCAAAAGTTAATTACTTGTGAAAGCTAAGTCAGCAACATATATATACCCGAGCACACTCTAATGTTCAAAAATGATATCACTCTATCATATTCTGCCCATAAAATACATGCAATATTATGTACAACAGGCTATAAACACAGCCATCTTGTCATATGGATAAAAATATATATATTTTTCTTTAATGTTGGTGTATTTGTTCATGAACTTATGCGTCTATGTTCTTAGTAGATAGATACAATGCAATATATTGAGAATTATTGGATGAATTTAATTAAAATAATGACATTCTGCCTTGGATTTATGAATCTCCAGCATTTTTTGGTAAATCTCCAGGATTTTTTTTATTATCTCCAGCAAAAGTTTCAGGTAGAGTTGACAAGTTCTGTAATTATTAGTTCTGACTATATCACCCGACATAGAGGTCTCGACATTCATATCACCAATATTAGTAGATATGGTGTTGGTAGCTGGTTAACCAATGAGGTAAAGTCCTCACTAGGAAAAGCAATACCAGGTAGTAAATAAACACAGCATATGGTATATTTTCGTTCTAAAAATATTGGTATAGCTACTGCTTACAAGTTAGTTTGTATTTGAAAACTGGTATGTAGGATGTCACTGCGGATCACAAGTAGTGCACCCTCATGGCTTCTGTTGTATGGAATATTTTGTTGAATGGTATGGAGAAAATTCCTTTGGCATAGTTTTTTGAAGTGCAAAGCAGTTTGGATTTGTCATGAATTGATACTTTTAATTCTTCCCATTTACTTCTAAGTCCTTGGCAATTCCATTGAATGATGGATGAAACCTTGTTTATCTTTTGGATTAATTTTGCGGTTTCCTTTTTTCTGACAGATGGAGATGGAGAAGGATATTTTTTTGTTCAGAGATCTAGATGATTTCTGGGAATCCTCCCCACAATTTTTTTTTCTACGGGGAGAGAATTGGTGGAGACTCATGTTTTGTTGATGAGTCCTTTCCCATACATGAAGATTAAGGTGTGGTGCCCAGTCTTTGTAGTGACAGATGGCTGCAAGGATTTGAAAGAGGGACCATGCTGGCTCTTCTGTCTTAGGTGGTGGGTTTTTTATTGGGTCTCCAGAAAGAGGAGCTGCTGGCTTCTCTGTCTCAGGTGGTATGTTTTTTTTTATTGGGGTCTCCAGAAAGAAGTAAGGGTGGGGGGGCTAATAGCCCCTCAAGAGGTGGATAGTTAGGCTGCCATTAGTAGCTCTGAAGTTGATGTTGGAGATGGACTCGGTTATCTAGGGTGGAGGAACTGTGTTCCTCTTGAGATGAAAATGGTCTTAAAGCTGTTTACTCTTAGAGTTTAGGCATTTACTAACAGGAAGTTATGACATAATCATCACTTCGAGATCTCTTGTTCAGCTGAGTTCTCGGATTTGAATTATTATTTGATCAATTGTTTTGCATTTCTCTTCTTTTAGTGACTGCAGCAGGAGTGACGTATGATTGTGATCTAGACCCAAATAGCAAAGAATCTGATTATTTTCGCAAATTTATAGACGATGAGGTAGTCCAAGTCATGACCGACAAAACCAATGTGTCATCATTTCCCTAAGGACATGCGACCCGGGGAAGATGAAGAAATGGGTAGAGTTTATTTGTGAGAGACGGTCGTTTTTCTCGCTCTCACGTTACTCATGCCTCACGTTTTTCAAACATCGCACGAGAGATTATTGGTCAACAGATGCTTACATTTACACACCTAATATTCCCATTTCATGCCCACGTGATATATAAAGTCATATATCGGTATCTCCATTTCAGAGACATTACTCAGAGGACCGCATTCTAATGATAGGTTGTGGAAAATTAGAAAGTTTTAGAAATGGCGAGGGAACAGTTCAAGAAATATTTGTATCCCTTCTAAAAACTGGTTGTCGATATATAAGAATGAAAAGACATCGTTTTTGGGATAAAAACGTGATATGTGACTGCAAAACGGGACACGTTCTGGAATATGGTTATTTATACCGGGACGGACGTAGATATTCCAGCACGATCCCTTGGGCCACTCGCGGCCAGTTGTGAAGACGCTAATGAAACCCTATTTGAATGAAGGCCATATCCTTTATACGGATAATTGCTATACCAGCACAGGACTAAGTGCGCATCTTTAGAAAGCAGCACCAGCTTAGGTTGGACTGTGAGAAAATAGAAAGGGTGGGCCAAAGTTCCCGAAGGGTATCAAGCGAGACTCCATTGAATGGAGGACCGAAAAAAATTTAATTTGCTGTCAGGCATTCATACTGGTCAAATGGTTCCACTGGCAAATAAGACCACAAGTCAAGAGAAACCATTTATAAACCAAATGTCATTGTAGACTAAATGCGGAACATGAGGCTCAAAGACTGAATCTGACGTGCAAATAGGATACGTGGCATGCACCCGTACAACAATGAAATAGTAAAAAAAGGCCCTACTCCGCATCATAGACTATGTTGAACGCATGTAATTTGTTCAAGTTTCACACAAAAACAGTCCATATTCCCTGAGAACCTTCTCCATGAATGTTTAAGCAACTGTTGACCAAACACGGACAATTTCAAAAGCATGGGGGGAGGGGGGGGGGGGGGTACGGGGGGGACCGGATGCACAATTGTAACGCTCATCCTTCATTTCTTCAAGTTATGGAAATATTTTAGGATTGGTTTAAAATATTGACGCATATCAATACAATAGTCACGTTTTTATATAACTCAAACTTGCTCAAATACTTTTGCCAATAAAAATTATGAACCTCTGACCATACGTATAAATCCAAATTAGATATTATATGTAATGTAATGAAATAAAACCACTTGGTATGTAAAGAAAATATAATTAAGGAATCCAAAATTTAACACTTGTTTTATTGTAAAAAAGAAAAATATATATTGGAATTATCAATATATCTACGATATGCTTAAACAGTGAGATCAAAAGAAATTAAGACATTTGATTGCTTCTGCGAGGTTTGTTTGTAAGGCGTTTTTACGTTGCATGAAACCTCTGGGGTTATTCAGCAACGGGGCTTCTGAGGTATCAATGAAACCACCGAGTACTGATGATTTATTAAGTTTAAGATTTAGCTAGCCTTATACCAGCACTGGCTCTTGCTCCATAGAGCAGCCCATAAGTGATTTATTATGTCGTTTTTTTTTTTTTTTATTTGTTTGCCTTACGCCACCACGGGCTCTTGCTCCTTAGCAGCCTGTAAAATTTATTCAGTTTTAGATTTGCCTGGCCTTTAGCCAGCACGGGTTCTTGCTCATAGAGCAGCCCGTAATGTTATTAATTATCTTGTTTTAGATTTAGTTGGCCTTATGCCAGCACGGCCTCTTGCCCATAGAGCAGCCTGTAAACTGATTTATCATCTTTTTAGATTTAGCTAGCCTTAATCTAGCACGGGCTCTTGCTCCTAGAGCTGCTTGTAAAATTATCTATTTATTGTTTTAGATTTAGCTGGCCTTATGCCAGCACGGGCTCTTGCCACTAGAGCAGCCTATAATGTTGATTTAGGTTTAGCTGGGCCGGTATGCAACCACGGGCTCTTGCTCATAAAAGCAAGCCTGTAAACTGATTTATCATGTTGTTTTAGGTTAGTTTGGCCTTATTCCAGCACGGGCTCTTGCTCCTAGAGCAGCCCATAAGTGATTTATTACCTAGGCACGCGATATACATAGCAGTGTGTGGATGGCAACGGAATGCATGACAGGACCCCCCCCCCCACCCCCCCCCCCCCCCCCCCCCGGTTCTGCTACTCGACACAGATAAAGAAGAATTTGTGTTTCTTAGCAATCAATGAAAATGGTAATAACAAAGACATAAATGGACATACATTGAATTAATATATATCGGCGGAAAGGCCAGGAAATTCTACATACAACATATACATGATTTTTTATGCTTAGCTAGATGAGATACAAGATTGTGATTAGTGGGTAACAAAGGTCTTGACAATCTAGATGAGATAAAAGATCGTGATTAGTGGGTAAAGAAGGTCTTTACACTACAATTAATGACTTCATTTAAAGTATATAACAAGATTTCATTACAATTGGTTGCTTGATTGTTGAACCTAATTGTTTAATTAATAGTATTAATAACAGAATGATGCAGATTTATTCATTCAATACATCTGCGTCATTCTGTTATTTGTTTCCTAGCAAAAATATCAACAAACTTTTCCATGTTGATATTCTTTGCCCTGCCCTGGTGGATTCCAATTACCGATACAATAGACAATTTATGATCATACAGAATTTCTGAGGTAGTTCTTTGTCTTAGTGGAGACAACCTTCGCTCACAAGATGCAGATGTTGGTGGTAATGCAAAAGCAATGATATATACTACAAGCTTCATGAACTCAAAACGGGGGGGGGGGAGGCGCACCAGTTTCAAATGGAAGGGCACGTGCACCCCAGCAGTTACGCCCATGTTTCAAAGAACCCCCAAGGGAACATTGGTAGAACCACCACAAATGCCTCGTCTGGCTCCCGGACAATGGTGCCAAACCCACTTCTTGGAAACACTTCCAGATACCAAATTGGGAAAAATTGGCCAAAGGACCTGCCATATATGTTCTCAGACAAAGAAGATAGAAGAAAGAACACGGAAAGCTCGTCACAACCTGGTGCCTTACCTGTAGCGTGGGCCTTATGCTTGCCATGTTTCAAAAAATATAGGTACCACAGCCAAAATGTAATCTGAATGAGACAAATTTTTTTTACATTTACGATTTATTTCTCTTTCACTCCATTACGTGTATATTTCACTTCATTTATACACTGGGCAATAATTTAGGGGTATATTTCATTTTAATAATTATATTTTGATTTTGATTTCAAAGAGAGAGAGATTTATTTTGCAGTGTATCATGGGATAACTTCCATACTTTTTATTTCAAGTCTTCCTACACCTTGAGAAAGAACTGCAATGTCCTTGAGTGAAGTCTTCCTAGCTTCACAAATTTCTCCACTGATGAAAGAGATTCCCCAGCTGACTCAACCATTGTACTGCCGAACAGACGAACGGGCACGACTCCACTCTTTTTGGGGATGGAAAAGCCATAAAAATCTGAGTATCCAGTTATCTCGAAATAGAGAATCTCTGAGAAGGTATAAATTGGGACTTCGTCCATCAAATGCAGCCACTGTCACAGAGGGGTTGGAAACTCTCGTGAAAAACTTGAGGTGATGTCAACAGGCAGAAGCACAACCCCCCAAAACTGAAACACTGTTCTGGAGTCATGATGGATCGTAACATGCAAGTAGGTGTCCTTCTAGTTTGTAAGACGAGAAGACCATTTTTAGCAGAAGAGACTGACCTTTGATTAGTGTCAATGAGGCTGGGGAGGTCCCCCTGGGCGGAGGCAGACACTTCCAAAGAAGGAGATTACCCGGTAACGTGGGAGCGGTAATGTTTCTTGACGAACTTCGATGGCGGAGAGGCAAAGACGCTTTGCCTTGTTCTCTCTTACTCAAAGCCACTCATCAACAAAACTAAGAGCCTTCTTAGTTACAGAGGAAAAGGACTAACTTGGGAAGAAGGGATTCAGAGGGCTTCTTCTTCATCAATAAAATTGAACCTGAAACCTAAGGAGAGATGCATAGGCTGTTGGAGGCTGTGCAGTCCTGTTCTTGCTCTTCATCCTCCGACACAGGTGACAGAGCTGGTTCTTCATTCTTGGTAGATGGTGTCTTCCCTGTAAAGAAAGTCTTCAAAATGTTGGCAAAGAGAGGCCAAGGCTGGATCCTCCGCTGTGACCAGTAGAACAGACAGAAGAATATACACTGACCGCTTAGTTGGCACTAACACCTCATCACTCCTCAGTTGAATCCACTGAAGCACAAGTTGTAATGCGACCGGTGGAAATAAAAAAATTGAGGGGTACAGTGTTGTCATACCTGTTTAACCGGAAGTGGGCGATTACCTGTCACCTACACTGGTGATCGGCGGCATCACCGCTAAAGTTTGAATTTTGGTCTGCCACGGTAGGAATCCT
>NC_061089.1:616939-687714 GCF_015104395.2 Macrobrachium nipponense | reverse complement strand
TTTTTCTTTGGCCACTACAAGTAGCTGCAAAGACTTTGTTAAACTATGGTTTGTATTCCATGAATAATATACAGTGGTTCCCCCGTATTCGTGGGGGATGCATACCAGACCACCACCCCCGTGAATAGTTAGAACCCGCAAATAGTTGAAACTCCTATGAAAATTATTAAAACCTCCTATTTTGTACATGAACTTTCCTGTCAGATATATACTTAGCTATAGTCTCCGACGTTCCCGACAGAATTTCAAATCTCGCGGCACACGCGACAGGTAGGTCAGGTGGTCTACCTTACCCGCCGCTGGGTGGCGGGAGTATGAACCAATCCCATCTTCTATTCAGATTTTCTCTGTCGCCGAGAACGACAACAACTGTTGTGGTTTCCTCTCGATAGATATTTTCGATTCTCGCTTGCCTGGAGATCATTTTGGATTTTTTGGTGATGTATTCGTTCTGTTTGGCTTGGCATACGCTGTTTGTGGACCGTTTTTTGACTTTGCGCTGGATTTTGCTTGAATCATGTCTGATTTGGATACAGTAATTAAGACTCCTGTTATGTTTAGGGTATGTTCGGTTGAAGGGTGTAAGGTGAGGTTGCCGAAAGCTTCGGTTGACCCTCACACTGTATGTATGAAATGCAGGGGGAATGAGTGCTCATTTAGTAACCCATGTAAGGAATGTGAGGGGCTGAATGAGGATGAATATAAGGCTCTTTCTTCCTACATAAGGAAGTTGGAGAGAGATAGAGTTTGCAAATCTTCCTCTAGAAGCTCGAGTAGGTCTAGAGTTAGCGAGTTAGAATCTGACCTTAACCTTAATGTAGAAATAGAACCTCCTTCCCAGGTTGCAGCCCCTGCTCCCCGCGCCGAAGCCGAAGATTCATCTTCGGAGGCGGCGGCTTTGAAGGCTACGATTCATTCTATGGAGTTGAAGATTCGCTTATTAGAGCAAGGTAAGAGTGGCAGTGTTAGGGATCAGTGCAGTGCCCCCAGTGTTATGGAGGGTGCGTCTGACCGGCTCCGTAGTGCCTCCAGGCCTAGCCCTCATCCAGACTCCCAGTTCCAGTGGAGGAGGAAAGTCGAAAGCCGCAGGAGGGCTAGGGAGAGCCCCCACTGGTCAGGCGTCCCCTCGGCAGATCCTGAAGTACGCTCCCAGGCTGCCTTGGATCGTATCAAGAAAGAGATCCTGCGTCAGTGTTTCTCCTCTTCTTCTTCGCCCTCACCTAAGCGCGGATGGAACTCTCCGGATGCTTCGCGCCCGTTGAAGAGAGCTTGGAAGGCCCCCTGCAGTTCTTTGGCTTCCAGCCCGGAGATCTTCCCTGAGGAGCCTTTGGAAGTGAAAAGGCCCAGATGATCCCGTGATCACTCGTCTACGCGCGCGCCTCGCTCTGCTTCTTCAGATGAAGATCCTGGGAAGTCCCCTACTAGAGTCTTTGCAGGACTCCAGGTGCAGATCTCGTCCCTGGCGGACTCTCTGGCTAGTAGATCTTGTAGGAGGAAGGACGTGTCACTTCCAGTCAAGAGATCTAGACGCCCTTCTTCAGAGGCTCCCTCTCCTCGACGTATGCTATCTTCTTCGTGTAGGGCGGATTCGGCCGAGTGAAGGAGCTTGCGCGAGTGGCCCCACTCTCCTGGCTCCCTCTCCGCATTGTCCAGGTGCCAGACTTCGGACAGGCGCTCCTTGGATGGCGACGACTTTTCACCGGATAGACTCCCCTCTTCCGGTAGGCGCTCTTCTCCTGTCAAGCAATCGTCCTCTAGTGTGCGCCCTATCGGAGAGAGACACTCCATGCAGAACAGGCTCCGTTCTTCGAGTCCTTCAAGACGATCTTCTCTTCATCAACTCCGAGAACCTTGCAGGCGCCCGTCTCCTGGTAGGCGTTCGTCGCCTGGCAGCCGCTCTCCTCTCGTTACGGACCAAGAAACTCGTAGGCGCCTATCTCCGGTTAGGCGCTCTTCTCCTTACAGACGTCAAGAGTCTGGCAGGCGCCATGCGCCTGGTAGGCGCTCTTCTCCTGGCAGCCGCTCTCCTTTGGATAGGCATCAAGAGCCTCGTGTCCACCTTTCACCTGGTAGGCGCTCGTCACTTGCCAGGCGCCCTACTCCTGACAGCCGCTCTCCGCTAGAGAGGCGCCAAGAGCCTCTCAAGCGCCCTACTCCTGATAGGCGCTTGGCGCCTAGTAGCCGCTCTCCTCGCGACAGGCGCCAAGATTTTAGCAGGCGCTCTCCCCCTCATAAGCGCCCTGTTTCTGGACACAGTTCTTCCCATGGTAGGAGCCCAGTCTCTCCTTCGTTCAAGATATCTACTACCTCGAAGCGAGAGTCCGATCTCAGACAGTCCAGGCCTGATAGGCATTCTTCTTTTTTGACTCGCCGATCACCTGTGGACTTGACTTCTCCTGTGTGACATCATTCTTCGACTAGACGCTCTTCTCCTGTAAGGACCGCCTCTTCTTCAAAGGATCCTCCTCGTTCACCTTTGCAAGAAGGCCAGGATGGCTCGGACGAAGAAGCTAACAGAACAGCAGCGGTTTCTTCTTATAAGAAACTCACAGAGCTTTTACTTCAGGAATTTGGAGATTCCCTTAGCCTTACTGCTCCTCCTTCTCCGCACTCGTTGTTTTCGACGTCCAAGGCAACGAAGGGATCATAGTGTGTTAGAATGAAGCCAACCCTGTCTATGAAGAAGGCGCTTAGGAGCTTCGGTTCCTGGCTGCTCTCCAAGGAAGAAGCGTGGAAAACGGTGTTTGCCTTCCCACCGTCGAGACTATCTGGACGTACTGGCTTTTGGTATGAGACAGGAGAGCCCTTGGGTCTGGGTCTCCCGTTTTCGGCTGATGCGGACTTTTCGGCATTAGTAGATGCTACAAGGAGATCGGCTCTTAACTCGGCTAAGACGACTTGGGCCATGAACGAGATCGATCACATTATAAAAGGAATGTTCAAGGTGCTCGAAGTTTTCAACTTCCTAGATTGGTCTCTGGGAGTCTTGGCTAGAAGACACAGGCTCCAGAGTCTTTCTCGCAGGAAGACCTTCATTGTGTTTTATCCTGTATGGATAAGTCAGTAAGGGACGGAGCGAGCGAGATCGCTTCCTTGTTTGGTGCGGGAGTGGTCAAGAAGAGATCCGTATATTGCTCCTTCTTGACGAAGTCCGTCTCACAGGCTCAGAGGTCTTCTTTGCTTTATTCCCAACTCTCCGCTCAACTTTTTCCCAAAAAGCTAGTACAGGATATTTCGACATCGCCCTCAGCCAAGGCTACACAGGACCTTCTGGCTCAGTCGGCGAGGAAGCCTCGTCCCTCCTTCCCTGTCAAGACTAGAAAGGAGAAGACAGTTGTTCAGGAACCCTTTCGAGGGGGTTCTTCCTCCAGACCCTCTTCGTTTAGAGGACGACGACCCAGCAGGAGAGGGAAGACTTTCTCGAAGTCTGTCAAGACTTTGAAATAGGGAACAAGTCCTTCAGACAACGGTGGGTGCCAGACTGTTAAGGTTTGCAGAAGTCTGGGCCCAGAGAGGTGCGGATTCCTGGACCCTCTCAATCGTAAAAAGGGGTTACCTCATCCCTTTCACCTCAAGACCTCCCTTAACAACCACTCCAAGTGAGTTGACGGCCAAGTATAGGGACCCCATCATGAACCAAGCCCTCCGTCTAGCGGTAGATCAGATGCTAGAAAAGGAGGCAATAGAACTAGTGTCGGACCTTCAATCAGCAGGCTTTTACAACCGCCTGTTCCTAGTTCCGAAATCCTCGGGGGGATGGAGACCGGTGTTGGATGTAAGCGCCCTGAACTTCTTTGTAGAGAAAAAGAAGTTTACGATGGAGACCACGTCATCAGTGTTGGCAGCTCTTCGTCCAGGGGACTGGATGGTGTCCCTGGACTTACAGGACGCTTACTTCTATGTACCGATCCATCCTTCTTCAAGGAAGTTTCTCAGGTTCATGATGGGGGGAAGAGTATATCAGGGCTCTGTGCTTCGGCCTCTCGACGGCCCCCCCAAGTGTTCACGGGAATCTTGAGGAATGTAGCTCAATGGCTTCATTTGGAAGGGGTGAGGATATCCCTGTACCTAGACGATTGGCTTATAAGGGCCACTTCGAAAGATCGTTGTCTGGAGGACTTACAGAAAACCTTGGAATTGACGATTTCTTTGGGACTTTTAGTCAATTTCCAAAAATCAAGCTTAATCCCCAAACAAGAGTGCATTTATCTGGGGATCCGGATGAACTTTCAGAGTTTTCGGGCTTTTCCATCTCCGGAAAGGATAGCCCGAGGCCTCGAGAAAGTAACAGCCTTCTTAGGGAAAGAAGTATGCACGGCGAGGGAGTGGATGAGTCTGTTGGGGACGCTCTCCTCACTGGAGCAATTCGTTTCCCTAGGAAGGCTGCACCTGAGACCGCTCCAATTCTTTCTTCATCAGAATTGGAGTCGTCGTTCTCAGGATTTGACGTTCTCCCTGTCCATATCTCAACAGATCGAGGAGAAACTCGTGTGGTGGACAGATCCCAACAGGTTTGCTCAGGGTCTGTCTCTGCAATCCCAGAACCCCAACCTAGTGTTGTTCTCCGACGCATCGGAGACAGGTTGGGGGGCGACTCTGGGAACTCTAGAAGTGTCAGGTACCTGGGTGGGGGACCAGGTGACCTGGCATATCAACAGAAAAGAATTGATGGCTGTGTGGTTGGCTCTGAAAGCCTTCGAGTCCAACGTCCGAGACTCCATCGTTCAGATCAACTCGGACAACACCACAGCTCTGGCATACATCAGGAAACAGGGGGGGACGCATTCCTTCTCCCTGTACGAAACAGCAAGAGACCTTCTTCTGTGGGCCGAAGAAAGGAGAGTCAGGCTTCTCACCAGATTTGTACAGGGGGAGAGGAATGTAAGAGCAGATCTCCTCAGCAGGAAAGAGCAGGTTCCTCCCTCGGAATGGACACTTCATCAGGATGTATGTCAGAGCCTGTGGAAGTTGTGGGGCAGGCCGCACATAGACCTCTTCGCCACCTCAAGAAATGCAAGACTGGATCTATACTGCTCCCATTTCAGATCCAGGGGCGATAGGGATCGATGCGCTTCTAGATTGGAAGGGGCTCGATGTATACGCGTTTCCTCCCTTCAAGATTCTGGGAATAACGCTCAAGAAATTCGCAGAGTCAGATTCAACGAGGATGACATTAATCGCTCCTTTCTGGCCGGCCCAAGAATGGTTCACAGAGGTACTGGAATGGTTAGTGGACCTTCCAAGATCGCTCCCTCTAAGGAACGATTTACTCAGACAACCCCACTTCGACAGGTATGACAAAAACCTCCCCACTCTCAGTCTGACTGGCTTCAGACTGTCCAAAGTCTGGTCAGAGCGAAAGGCTTTTCATCGTCAACTGCTAAAGCAATCGCAAGAGCTAGGAGGTCTTCCACCTTGCGAGTATACCAGTCGAAGTAGGATGTCTTCAGACGTTGGTGCAAGAGGAAGAAAGTTTCCTCTTCCAGTACCTCTGTGACCTAAATTGCTGATTTCTTCCTTTTTCTTAAGGAAGAATGTGGTCTGGCGGTATCTACAATTAAGGGATACCGCAGTATGTTGGCGGCAGTTTTTAGACACAGAGGCCTCAATATCTCGGAAGATAAAGACCTGCATGACCTGATTAGGTCTTTTGAAACGACAAAAAAGCCGTCATCGAGAACACCTAATTGGAATCTGGACGTGGTACTTCAGTTTCTCAGCTCGTCTAGATTTGAACCTCCTAGATCAGCCTAGATCAGCCTCTTTCAAGGATCTGACCAAGAAGTCCCTTTTCCTTATGGCTCTAGCATCTGCCAATAGGATGAGTGAGCTTCAAGCCATTGAAGGTAATGTTGGCTTTAAAGAACAGTCAATGGTTTGTTCTTTCCTCCCCTCATTCCTTGCAAAGAATGAGAACCCATCAAATCCGTGGCCCAGGAGCTTCGAGATTTGAGGATTATCTTCTCTCGTAGGAGAAGAGCCTGAGAGGACTCTTTGCCCGGTGAGAATATTGAAGTATTATTTGAAGAGGAAAGACCAACTTAAGGGCAATCAAGATGTCCTTTGGTGCTCCGTGAGGGACCCCAGTCGACCATTATCGAAGAATGCTCTGTCCTTCTTCTTAAGAAGCCTTATCAAAGAAGCGCATGTGGCATGCAATGAGGAACATTTTAAGCTTCTTAAAGTGAAGGCCCACGAAGTGAGGGCCATTGCCACTTCGCTGGCTTTTAGCAAAAATATGTCTGTGCAGAACCTTATGGAGTCCACCTTCTGGAGATGCCAATCGGTATTCGCAAACCACTACTTGCGGGATGTGAAGATTACTTATGACAAATGCTTCACCTTAGGCCCTTACGTATCGGCGGATTCGGTGCTGGGGCAGGGAGCTGGAACTTATCCTCGTTAGGCATTTATATTTTTTACCCCTTGTTTTGTTGTTGTTGGTTATGGTTGTCTGAAAGAGGATGCAGGGAGGCATCTCTTTCTTGTCGTAGTGCTAACCCTAGTTTGTTTGGTTAGGTGGTCGGATGGTTTTGGCTCCTTGCGGTAGTAGTGGTTAGATCTGTCAAGTAAGCAGACGAGTTCCCTTTGACAAGATCCTACTTGGATTCTACCATATAAGTGGATCAGATATCCCGGTGGTAGATCTGAGAGTCTTTCAGCAACAGGTCACGTCCTCGCTGTAGCTCTCCAGGCAATGCAGACTCAGAGACAGTATCAATGAAGTCTTCTGCCTGAACAGGTAAGAACCAAGGTTTTTATATCCTACAACACCAGTTGTTTCCCTTTTCTATATTATTTAGCTGTCTCTTACCCTCCACCAAGGGGGCCAATCAGCTAAGTATATATCTGACAGGAAAGTTCATGTACAAAAAAGGGATTTTGACGTAGGAAAAATCTATTTCTGGGCGAGGAAGCCGTGTCGCCCAGTGAAATATGTCTGCTTTAGCACTATTTCTAGTAAAATATTGCTATAATACCAGAGAACTGCTAAATTGGACATGTCAGAAGCCTCTGACTCGCTCACCTATATAAAAGGTGTCGGTATAAAACTGGGGCGAGTGTTAAACACTACCACAGCAACCCCTCCAATTAGCCTTTTCCTCATCAAAAGACCCTAAATACGGGGAGCCGACCCATAGGTCACACCTAGCTACCCCGTTGAAGGCGGCTGTGACGTCATACTTATCGATAGCAATGAAGCTTGGTGCACTGCAAGGGGAGGGGAAAAAACCAGGGGGGGATTTCACTGGGCGACACGGCTTCCTCGCCCAGAAATAGATTTTTCCTATGTCAAAATCCCTTTTCTCGGGCTCAGCCGTGTCGCTCCCGTGAAATTGTACCAGAGAAACACCAAGCTACATCACTCTGAAATGAAACAGAATATTAAATTGTATAAACTAACACCATAGACCAAGTGAAATAGCAAAGAGATTTGCTGCGATAGGTAGGATGTTAATAAAACTGGCATAATGGAAAATATTCATATGACACAAGGACAGTACTATATTGATGTTGCAAGGAGACACTGACCTCCCTACAGCTATTGCCTGATATTTAAGATCCTCCAAGGACTTAAGGTAAAGCTTTGGAAAACCCAGTGCGACTGCCGACCAGTATATTTCTTCAGATCATCAAAGTTCATATATTTGAAGAAATTTACAGAAGTTGTTATAGCCCGAATAGCACGCGCTTTGGGAAAGGACCCTGGGCTGACTTCCTTGGTAAAATACAAAAACTGCTGCGTAATGCCCTTTAGGGATATGGTACCACCACCGCCCCACATGAAAAGGAGGGGGGGGGGGGCCTTCGGAAAGGTAGATGTGCTAGATAAATAGTCCTTAGGGGTTTTAACAGTACATAAAGATGGATGTTGCGGAAGCGGAACAACCTTCCAAGGGGATCGCCTTACCAAAGGGTTCTCATTCTTAGCCATAAAATAATTATTTGGTGAAAGCAACACGTAACCCGAGGGAAGGAATTCTATGTGCCCTTGGCCACTAGATAAAGATGACATCTCCGATGTTCTGGCACCTGAAGCCAGACTTAATAAAAACAGTGCCTTACGCAAAAGGGTTTGGCAATCACATTTGAAGTTGTCTGTTTTAGAGTCTAACCTGAGACCATCGTTAAGAAACCATGACACTGACGACGGCCTTTGAATGGGCCGCAGGCGTGCACAAGCCCTTGGATTGAGGTGAAATAAGACTCGGTTAGATTTATACCAAACCCGAGAAGAAAATCTTTTTCGGAGCTGACTTAGTGGTTGTTATTGTGGCAACTGCCAAGCCTTGTTCGAATAAAGGCCTGAAGAATGTTATAGTCACGTTCATTGTCATTACTTTGACATTGATTTCCTGAGAAATGTAGGCAATTGTTTAACTGCTGAATCATACTGGCGAAGTGTAGATTCTCTTTTGTCTGACTCCAAGAACAGAATGTTCGTGGATCAATGTCCCCTACCCTCCTACCTGCAAACTTCATGAAATCCATAAAGATAGGGTTTTGTGTGAAGACCTGAGGAATCGAACACAGTCACCGTTTGAACTTGTTGCGTCAGCCTCAAGCCCGGGAGAGGGTGAGGATGAAGACCTAGTTCTAGGAGAAGGAGAAACCAATTGTTCTTGGGCCAGTAAGGAGCTATGAGAGCCACCTGACCTTTGAAGGATTTCAACTTGTGCAACACCTTCAGGAGAGGGTTCACTGGAGGGAATAAATAAACCTCCCTCCACTGGTTCCAATCTATACTCAGGGCGTCCGTAGCGTATGCTAGAGGGTCCATACTTTGGGCTACGTAACAAGGCAGCTTGTGGTTTGCCCCTGTAGCGAACATATCTACTTTCAGACCCGGTACTCTCCTACAAACCCTCTCGAAGGGTTCCTGGTCCAGGGGGACTGACCGGGACAATGCGTCTGCTACTACATTGTGGACTCCTGCCAGATGGGTAGCCGATAGATGCCAGGTGTTCTTGTCAGTTAGAGAAAAAATTGCTATCACCCTGTGGTTCACATGACTTGACTTGGACCACCTCTGTTTATACCATGTATCACTACTGCACTGTCGAGAGCCAATCTGATATGAGTCTCCTCCGAGGACGGAGCTTCTTTAAGGTCAGAAACACTGCCATAGCTTCCAGGATGTTGATGTGAAGCTTTTGGAACTGAGGTGACCAAGTTCCCTGAACCTTGTCGTGCTGTGAATAACCTCCCCAACCTGATAGTGATGCGACTGTATGCATCAGTAGGGACGGGGGAGGGAACTGCAACTGTAACTCTTTGGCTATTGCCCATGGACGTAGACGTTCCTTGGGAATCAGAGGTACCCGGCCGAACTTGTCACGACACTTGGCATTGGCCTTGAACGTCAAACTCGATTGATGTCCTTGAGCTTGGCTTTCAACAGAACGTCTGTGACTGACGCAAATTGGAGCGAGCCTAGGATCGTCTCCTGATTCCTTCTCGAAGCCTTTTTGCCTTTTAAGAATTGGCTTGTTACCTTGGCATCCCCTTCCCTGATGGAATGGAAAGGTTGTGTGAATCCAAGCCCCAATGGAAACCTAGCCACTGGAACTTGGATTCTGGGGCCAATCGGGACTTGGTCCTGTTGATCTTGAACCCTATATATTCCAGGAAAGATATGACCCCGTCCACTATCGAAAAGTATGACGTCACAGCCGCCTTCAACGGGGTAGCTAGGTGTGACCTATGGGTCGGCTCCCCGTATTTAGGGTCTTTTGATGAGGAAAAGGCTAATTGGAGGGGTTGCTGTGGTAGTGTTTAACACTCGCCCCAGTTTTATACCGACACCTTTTATATAGGTGAGCGAGTCAGAGGCTTCTGACATGTCCAATTTAGCAGTTCTCTGGTATTATAGCAATATTTTACTAGAAATAGTGCTAAAGCAGACATATTTCACGGGAGCGACACGGCTGAGCCCAGAAATGATATTGTTAAACTACAATAAAGTTTTGTACATACTTACCTGGCAGATATATACGGTTAATGGCCCACCCAGCCTCCCCTCAGGAGACAGGTGGAAGAGAAAATCTGAATAGAAGATGGGATTGGTTCATACTCCAGCGGCGGGTAAGGTAGACCACCTGACCTACCTGTCGCGTGTGCCGCGAGATTTGAAATTCTGTCGGGAACGTCAGAGACTATAGCTAAGTATATATCTGCCAGGTAAGTATGTACAAAACTTTATTGTAGTTTAACAATATCATTTTTGTTAGTTAAAACCCAAGAAAAACCTACTAAAAATTTTTATACCTGGTTTTTTTAAGTTTTATCACAAAAAGTGCATTTTATGATGAAATTGATTTAAAAAACCTGGAATTTGTGGATATTTCTCATGATAAAATACTGCAAATAATGCGTGGAAACGTTCCAGAGAGAAATCCGTGAATATGTGTGAGTCTGCGAATCTGGAGAACCCGAATACGGGGAATCCACTGTACGTTTAAACAAATTAAAAAGTTTATTATTTATTTTATCCAAAAATAGTTAAGTAGGCTTTTAAGGGGCTGGCCGGAACCCTTACATATGGGGGTATAGGGCAAAAAATGCAAAGTCAGGAAAAAAATTCATGGAGCTTTGTATGGCAATGGAGAATACGTATATGAAATATTTCATCAAAATCCCTTACTTTCGTAGTTACAGGGTAATTAGTAAACGTAACTCAATTAACCAAAAACATTAATCCGCACAAGAAAAAGCAATACTATTTCTTCTGTTATCGTAAATTTTGATCATTATTGTCAAAGATATTGTGAGCAATGGTATCTGTAGAGATTCCATGAGTCGCAGAAGGGAAGTCAGCTACCAACCACCTTTCAGTGTGAGTGTAAACCTCTATGTAGTGTACACGTTTGAGTTTCACCCCTGACATTCGCTTGCTTTTATTTATGTTTATCTTTGTTTCGGCAAGAATTTCATCATGCCAATGATGAAAAGACAAGCAAAACATCTCGCTAACATACAGACGAAAATTTGCTCTAATATGATTACAGAATATCTTGATGTATGCGATATTAGCGTAGTTAGTGAAGAGAGAGAGAGAGGGTGGGGTGCGTAGTAAGGCACGTCACACTGTGCCCCAGGCTATGATCTTTGAGAAAAGGGATCTTCATTTATGATAAATAACATAGTTTTGGTTTATTTAATACCCAAAAAGGAATATGAAATTCATAATAATCATGATTTATTAACATTGTCTTTGTAAAAAGAGAGTACACACATTCGAGTTTCACCTATGACATTCTCTTGCTTTTACATTTGTTTATCTTTGTTTCGGCAAGATTTTCATCATGCCAACGAGGAAAATACAAGGAAAACATCTCGCTAACATACAGAAGAAGAAAATTCGCTGTAATAAGCCGAGTTAGTGAAGGAGAGAAAGAGAGTTGGGGAGGAAGTAGTGCCCTGTCTTGCCTGATGCAGTACCCCAGGCTACGATATATGAGCAAAGGGATCATCGTTTATGATTAAATTATGATAAATAACATAGTTTTGGTTTATTAATACCCAAAAAAGAAATATACATTCATAATAATCATTATTTATTAACATTGTCTTTATAAAAATACAAAGGAAACCTTTGACCGCCCATATCTCAAAGCTATACTTATTGACCTTCAAATTCTATCTTCTCACCTAATTTTAAAGCCATAGCATTGAAATTTGGTATATAACTTAGAAAGACATTATAGAACAATTTTTGTTTTCTTTTTTTTTTTATAAATTTTTTTTCCTGATTTATAGGGTTTATTTTTTTAATGAAATATTCATATCTAGCAAAAAAAATTACTTTTAGAAAAAAAACTTCATTTGATTGGAGGTCTACATCCGGTCTATGCATGGTAGTTATGCCAGGTCTTAATATTAAATATCAAGGGAGGAGATAGAATTTGAAAAATTGTCATTTTTGGGGTAAATCGCCCTGGCGTCACAAAACCGAAGGCCAGAAGCGAAAATCATATGCGGTTTGAAATGTCCCAAGTCATCTTATTAAATGGTATGAATGTCAAAGTCCTGTCCTTAAAAAATGGCATTAGCTGGCCGGCCCCCTTAAGTTCTGTAATCATATTAGCAACGAAGTTATAATACACTTTACTATATAAATCATGATTACTACTCAAACAGCTGGGACTTGTCGAGTCTCAGAAATAATGATTGTAGTTGTTTGGATTATTTTTATTCTTATTTACTTTCAGAACTTGTGAACGATTTAGTAAAGTAGCCAGGGATAAGTCGCTGTGGGTTGAAGTTGACTTCAGTGCTGGGTGCCTCTCTCTTCAACAGTTACGACAATGGCACACTTTCCTCCGGCCATCAACAAGACGCCTTATTTTGCGAGGATTCAAAAGAAGATTTGCTGGGACCCCAAGGTCAAAGGTCCCTCTTATAAGTGCAAGTTTTTTAAAGTTATTAGGAGAAAAATGTCAAGAACTAGAAGAACTAACATTTTGTGAGGCTTTTATTGATGCAAGGAGAGTAAAGATTCATGACTTTCTCCCTGTAAAGTCTATTAAAAAGCTTTCTTTAGTTGACTGTGAATGTGTTAATCTTCCTTCACCAGTAGTTGAAGGTTCTTATTTCAAAAGAACCCACAAAATTCTGACTAACTTGCAGTACCTCAAGATTACCAAGTGTAACTGGATTGATGATTATGATCTCATGGTTCTCAGTAAAATTGATACACTTAAAAGTTTAGTGCTGCGGAACTTACCTAAAGTTGGCAGGGCCATGGCTTACATAGCGCTTGGATTCCGTTTTGGATTTCAGAATCTCGAACACCTGGACTTGAGAGGGACCAGTTTAGAAGACAATGAGGTCCTGTCTGTAGTACAGAATGGTAAACTACAATCACTGTATGTAGGTCCAATGGGGCCAATCAAAAGACTTTCACATGATTCTGTTCAAGACCACAATCTTGTTATGCCTGACCCCCGTTGGCAAGAGGAAAGACATCAAGTTGTTGTTATAAATGTTGGTCCTAATGGCCCTCATTGGCAGCAAGTTAATGATGAAGAACTTGATGGAATGGGTTTGCAGTGGGTGAGGAATGCACCTGTTGTTCAGCATAATCGAGCAGAAGTAGTGGATGAGGATAGACATTACTTTATTGGGAGGGATGGCAGACCAGTTGAACATGAAGATGATAGTGATTCTCAAGCTGGGGAAGGTGATGAGGAGGAGGAGGAAGATGATGAAGAAGATGATGAAGAAGAAGAAAGAGAAGAGGGAAGATTGCAAGATGTTGAGGATTCCAAGGCACATAATTTTACTTGCTGTAATTCAGAAAAAAGGCACTTATCTTCTTGTAAGGCAAAAACATCTGAGCCCAAACAGCAGAAAAGTGATGAATCAAAGGTTTCAGATGGATCATTGAATGAGAGGGCCAAAATAGATGTTAACAAAGAGCAATCTAGCAAGCAGAAACCAGTTGATGATGGAGAAGAAGAAAATGTCAATCATGTAGATAATTTGCAAGGTTGTCATCAAGTCATAAATGTTAATGATAATATTGACTTGGTTGATGAACCTTACCAGGAACCTGATGAAGGATTGTCTGATAATTTGGTACGAGCCTTAGGCCAGAATACCAAAGTGCTGCACACATTAGTTCTTGCTGGATGTGCTATCTCTGATTATGGGCTACAGGATATCATACGTTTAGTTCCTTCCCTCCGTTACTTAGATGTTACTAATACCAAAGTGACAGCTGCTGGTGTCCAGGAGGCTAGGGTAGCAAGGCCTGAATGTGTAATACTTGGTGGTGGCACAAGAGTTGTACGCCATAGTGACAGATGATATTTGTGAAAGCTTATTTTCAAGTTGATCAGGTAGTTTTATACAGTCACTATATGAAGATAACGTTCATTTAAAAAATATTTAAGAATGTCTTACAAAGATACAAAGATTACTGTTTACGTAAAGGTTATTCAGGCAGATCATGAACAGTTGAAAATTGTAAATTTTGTAAACCTGCTGTAACTATAGCCATATTAAAGGAATTGGTATTCCTTGGAGAGAGAGACATGTTTCCTACCACAAAATAATGAGCATATAGTTATGTGAGGTTATTTTATTCTTTATTATGTTTTGTATACTAGTATACTAAAAATACCACTAGGTATATGACATTTTTGTGGATGATAATGAGGGAACATGAGACTATTTAATCATTCTTTATAAAGTACTGGCAGACTTGTGTATCAACCTTGATATCATACATGTAAGTTTCCTTAGTGGTTGTATTATTCACTCAGAAGCCATATTTATTCACATAGGTTAAATGCAAATGCTTGTTTGAATAAAGCTTAAGAATTTGTAACAGAAAATGAGTTAGTTGAAGAAGAGATGTAAGGTTTGATGTTGCATATGATTTTGAGTTAATTTCTATTTTGGTTTTATGGAAAATAATTACTACTTGGTACTTGGGAAAGACATTTTTGAACTCTTGATGGAAAGGAAATTTTTTGAATTGTTTAAATGAAGGCTTCCATTAAAGATCACATGTAGTAACAGCACATGTTCTTGCATAATCTTTGTAATTTTCAGAAGACTGGTAACTTGCCATATCATTTAGCAAAGATGATGATTGTCTTTTTATTATGCTAGACATTTCAGGCATTTAGAGAATTTTGATAGTTACTAGGCACCTAACTTTTAATCTGTTATTATGCCCTGTTTGAAGAGAAAGCAATGCTGGTTGTGTTATCTGGGTACTCATGTTCAAGTTGTCATTGATTTATTATGAGTGCTTTGCTTTTTCCTGAATGATTTTGGTTTTTATTTTCATTCATTTATTTCTGTTGGTTTTCAGTTCAGAAGTCTTCCCTATTTCATCTCTAATTTTGATAATAATCTTGTTATTGGGGAAGTTCTTTGTCTCCAGGTAAGGCTAGTGGAATTGGCAACACCTGCTGTGAACAGTAATAACAAACTCAGCCCCAAGTTGTGAGTTAGTGTATTGAAGAGTACTTCCCAAATTGGATTTCCAATACTCATGATTGTGTAATTTCTCTCTGCAAATTATATATAGCTAAAGTGTTCTCCCTTTTTCCCATCTTTAAAAGATGTACACTTTGAAAATGAAGATATCTAGAAGGACTTATCATGAGAAAGAAAATGAAGATATGTAAAAGGACTGTCATGAGAAATTGTCAGCAAAAATAGCATCAAATACGGTTAGTGAAAGTATCTGAAAGAAGGCATGCTTTTCATGCAAATGGCAGCAGTAGTAGTATGCAGTATGATAGTGGAGGAGGGAACATGTAAACAGAGACATTATGGTTTAGTTAAAGAGAAGAGAATCTTCAAGCTTTAGTTGAGGATGGGCAGGCAAGAGGATAGAAATGTATGCAGGGAGGAGGAGCAAAGAAGAGTGAAGAGAATGGAATCAGAATTTCAGTTCTGATGAAAGTTGAAAAAGACCTTCAGGCTGATTGAAGTAGAATTTTGAAAATCTTTAGAACTCAGAAAATGAATGTGAACTGGAGGATGTTGGCATAATAGAGACCAGTAGAGAATGTAAGATTTGAAAACATTAAAAGAGCCTTCACAGATGAAGAGTGGAAAAGTCCCAAGACAATCCATTGATTAGCAGACTAGAATACATAGTACAGCATATGGAAACCTTATAAAGAATGGGGTAGGATAAGGTGAATGGGAAAAGGCTATGACAGTAATAATATAGTACAAAAGAAGGATCCATTACAATGTGGATATTTTAGAAGAATGAGATTCCTTGAATGTTCTGTAGGAAAGGCTTAGGGAAATCAGTAAACAAGTGGTAATTGAGTTGTTTCAGCCTAGAATGAGACAGCTATGAAAATGTATCCTGTAAAGTGGAAGGAAAATTATACCATATATTTTTAGCGCTTGGAAATGTATTTGACTTCTTACTGAGACAAGCAATTAGATAGGCGTTGCAAAATCAAAATGTTCTGGAAAGATTCATTAATTAATGACGTTTTTCTACTATAACAGACACCCAAGAGTGAAAATTGTGGCGGTGGTATCAGAGGTATTTGAGATAAACATTGGTATTTATCAAGATCCTTCTGATTTATGCAGATGATCAAGTTTCAACAGTAGAATCTGAGGATCGAAAACTTGATAGGAGAGTGGAGAGGAGGGGATAAAAAATGAAAATTAGCAAAACAATGTTAAAGGTGACTGAAAAAGATGCTCAGGGAAAAATAGATAGAAAAGGGCCATGTTGATGGTGAGGAAAAATTTTGAGGTTTGTGATGAATTCATTGCCATATATTGGATATAACAATGTCATCACAAGAGACACTCAGTATTAATATATGTAAGCATAGGAGGTTATTTATGCCCTAAATATATAAGAGGAGTAAATGGAGAAGATAGGAAGGTGGTGTACCATGTTATGTTAGAAGGGCAGGTCTGGGAAGAGGTAGAACTTATGGAAGAAAATTAGCAAATGCCTATGTGAAGTGGAAAGAGAATAGCATTGGAAAGAGAATGTAGAATGCTACATGACATTTAAATAAAAGTATCATATAAGTAAAATAAAAATTTATGATGCATGTAAGAAGCCTGTACTGCTGTATGTAGCAAAACTGTGGGTATGAAAAAAGGAAATAGAGAAGGATATGTTTTGTTGAGATATAAATATAGAATGTCAAGCTGCACAAACAGTATGATGGGAAAATGTAATTACAAAGAAGGAAGTGGCAGAGAGGGAAATGAGGTACAGCATCTCGAAAATGGACCGAGGGAAAGTTTAGAGATTGTTCAGATATGATGAAAAGTTGTAGCAAAGTAAAGACCCGTAGGAAGGCTTGGAAATCAAGGCATAGATAACAATCCAGACAGTATGGAAATTCATGCGTAAAGCGAACAAGACATGAAAGTAGAGAGGACCCATTAGTAGAATGTTGCATAGCTTTGAATCTAGGTTTGATTCCTCTAAGAACATGTTGGAGGATAATATTTGACTGCTTGCCTCTTCATACTTGAAATATTGTGCAACTTACAATTGGTTAAATTATGTAGAAGTCTTTGGTCAAGCTCTGCTCCCAGTTCATGGTCCATTCATGAAGGGCTGATAATTCTAAAGGCTCTTAAGTATTTTTCAGTTGGAATGGCCTGTGTAAATGATACCTCCATAATTTCAAGGATACTTCAGTTGGAATGGCCTGTGTAAATGATACCTCCATAATTTCAAGGTCATCACTGAAAAATACTTCAATTTCTCAACAAGTAGAGATTATTTGAAACATAGGTGACCTTTTTGCAAATACAGATGTGTATGCAGCCTCTCTCCATTAGTTAACCTTCACAGCCTGTGCTAATATACACTAATACATACACCCATGACCAGGCTATATTTAAGGATGGCTAATTTAAAGGAAAAACTAAACAAAACTCATCAGTTGAAAGAGGAAGATATACTTATTCTCATGGTATAAGAAAAAAATTCTAAAAAAATATCTGTACCTTCCAAGGGAAGTTGAAATTGAATATTTACCTCCTGGTGCAGGTCTCTTTTCCCCAAGACAGTCGTAAAAATATGCCAATTTTACCAAGTTATAAGTGTTCTTTCTAATAATTTTTTTATTTTGTCAAATTATAATTACAGCTCAATGAAAATCATAACAGATAAGTACTAAACCCACGAACAAATTCTGAGTATATTTATTGTAAAATATGACGCATCCTTGGATGGGAAATTGTAACAACATTCCCCTTTACCACATCAACCTTCAGCTAGAAAGTCCTGTACTGTGGCTAGAATGTCCCACCTAAATGTACCAGTGTTAACATTTATTTGCATGTACTGTATTAAATTACTGCACATTATGTTAAACACATTGTAATGTAGTAGAAATAAGCCTAGAATATGTTTTGAAGAAAATGCCATTTACAAGCTTTGCTAGCATTTATGACACTTTGCTAGCATTAATGAGTCATTCATCAGTTGATATAATGTTATTGTTTGTAAACAATTGCCACTTGACTTCTAGAGATATTTATTGGTTTTGTTTTATTTATTGTACAATTAGCTATGATGGTTTCCATGGGCATAGCCAGGGTATGGCAGTGGTTGTACTTTCCTTCACTCCTAAATATTGGTAGGTATAAATAAATAAATTATAAAAGTGAAAAAATAAAAATGGTATTGACAATGCTCTAGGAAAATGAATGCATTCTTAATGAGATTTGTGTGAAGGTTAATCCTGCTGGCTATGCCGATGTTGAAAATAGGATTTTCAACCTAAGTGCTGGATGTATGAGCCAGCTAGGTGTTATGTTGCCCTTGAATACTACAAAAAGGCATCACAATAAAATTGTAAAGGTCATGAAAATTTTCATATTAATCCTTCATGTTTTCTTTTATTTTTTTATAAGAGAATAATAATCATCAAATAATAAAATGCATGAGAATTTCCAAACACTAGTTTTCTCCCTCTAACCATGTAAGTACGAATACTATAGAGTATACCCCATTCATTAAATTATAGCATGTTTGAAAATGATTAAGTTTTGCCATAATGACTATCTCGGCAAATTATTCCAATAATCTTGAACCGGGTTACATAGTCTTCAGTGATGCTAAATTGACAAATGATTAGTGTACTGAAGAAAGCTGTAGGATTCCTACCGTGGCAGACCAAAATTCAAACTTTAGCGGTGATGCCGCCATCACCAGTGTAGGTGACAGGTAATCGCCCACTTCCGGTTAACAGGTATGACAACACTGTACCCCTCAATTTTTTTATTTCCACCGGTCGCATTACAACTTGTGCTTCAGTGGATTCAACTGAGGAGTGATAGGTGTTAGTGCCAACTAAGCGGTCAGTGTATATTCTTCTGTCTGTTCTACCTGGTCACAGCTGGAGGATCCAGCCTTGGCCTCTCTTTGCCAACATTTTGAAGACTTTCTTTACAGGGAAGACACCATCTACCAAGAATGAAGAACCAGCTCTGTCACCTGTGTCGGAGGATGAAGAGCAAGAACAGGACTGCACAGCCTCCAACAGCCTATGCATCTCTCCTTAGGTTTCAGGTTCAATTTTATTGATGAAGAAGAAGCCCTCTGAATCCCTTCTTCCCAAGTTAGTCCTTTCCTCTGTAACTAAGAAGGCTCTTAGTTTTGTTGATGAGTGGCTTTTGAGTAAGAGAGAACAAGGCAAAGCGTCTTTTGCCTCTCCGCCATCGAAGTTCGTCAAGAAACATTACCGCTCCCACGTTACCGGGTAATCTCCTTCTTTGGAAGTGTCTGCCTCCGCCCAGGGGGACCTCCCCAGCCTCATTGACACTAATCAAAGGTCAGTCTCTTCTGCTAAAATGGTCTTCTCGTCTTCCAAACTAGAAGGACACCTACTTGCATGTTACGATCCATCATGACTCCAGAACAGTGTTTCAGTTTTGGGGGGTTGTGCTTCTGCCTGTTGACATCACCTCAAGTTTTCACGAGAGTTCCAACCCCTCTGTGACAGTGGCTGCATTTGATGGACGAAGTCCCAATTTATACCTTCTCAGAGTATTCTCTATTTCGAGATAACTGGATACTCAGATTTTTATGGCTTTTCCATCCCCAAAAAGAGTGGAGTCGTGCCCGTTCGTCTTGTTCGGCAGTACAATGGTTGAGTCAGCTGGGGAATCTTTCATCAGTGGAGAAATTTGTGAAGCTAGGAAGACTTCACTCAAGGACATTGCAGTTCTTTCTCAAGGTGAACTGGTGTAGGAAGACTTGAAATAAAAAGTATGGAAGTTATCCCATGATACACTGCAAAATAAAAATCTCTCTCTCTTTGAAATCAAAATATAATTATTAAAATGAAATATACCCCTAAATTATTGCCCAGTGTATAAATGAAGTGAAATATACACGTAATGGAGTGAAAGAGAAATAAATCGTAAATGTAAAAAAAATTTGTCTCATTCAGATTACATTTTGGCTGTGGTACCTATATTTTGAAACATGGCAAGCATAAGCCCACGCTACAGGTAAGGCACCAGGTTGTGACGAGCTTCCGTGTTCTTTCTTCTATCTTCTTTGTCTGAGAACATATATGGCAGGTCCTTTGGCCAATTTTTCCCAATTTGGTATCTGGAATGTGTTCCAAGAAGTGGGTTTGGCACCATTGTCCGGGAGCCAGACGAGGCATTTGTGGTGGTTCTACCAATGTTCCCTTGGGGGTTCTTTGAAACGTGGGCGTAACTGCTGGGGTTGCACGTGCCCTTCCATTTGAAACTGGTGCGCCCCCCCCCTGTTTTGAGTTCATGAAGCTTGTAGTATATATCATTGCTTTTGCATTACCACCAACATCTGCATCTTGTGAGCGAAGGTTCTCTCCACTAAGACAAAGAACTACCTCAGAAATTCTGTATGATCATAAATTGTCTATTGTATCGGTAATTGGAATCCACCAGGGCAGGGCAAAGAATATCAACATGGAAAAGTTTGTTGATATTTTTGCTAGGAAACAAATAACAGAATGACGCAGATGTATTGAATGAATAAATCTGCATCATTCTGTTATTAATACTATTAATTAAACAATTAGGTTCAACAATCAAGCAACCAATTGTAATGAAATCTTGTTATATACTTTAAATGAAGTCATTAATTGTAGTGTAAAGACCTTCTTTACCCACTAATCACGATCTTTTATCTCATCTAGATTGTCAAGACCTTTGTTACCCACTAAATCACAATCTTGTATCTCATCTAGCTAAGCATAAAAAATCACATGTATATGTTTGTATGTAGAATTTCCTGGCCTTTCCGCCGATATATAATTAATCAATGTATGTCCATTATGTCTTTGTTATTACCATTTTATTGATTGCTAAGAAACACAAATTCTTTATCTGTGTCGAGTAGCTGAACCGTGGGGGGTGGGCGTCCTATCATGCATTCCGTTGCCATCCACACACTGCTATGTATATCGCGTGCCTAGGTAATAAATCACTTATGGGCTGCTCTAGGAGCAAGAGCCCGTGCTGGCATAAGGCCAACTAAATCTAAAACAACATAATAAATCAGTTTACAGGCTGCTTTATGAGCAAGAGCCTGTGTTAGCATACGGCCAGCTAAACCTAAATCAACATTATAGGCTGCTCTAGTGGCAAGAGCCCGTGCTGGCATAAGGCCAGCTAAATCTAAAACAAGATAAGATCAGTTTTAAACAGGCCTGAAATTCTTTATGGGCAATGGGAGGCCGGCTTGGCAATAAAGCCAACCTAAAATCTAAAACAAGATAATTAATAACATTACGGGCTGCTCTATGAGCAAGAACCCGTGCTGGCTAAAGGCCAGGCAAATCTAAAACTGAATAAATTTTACAGGCTGCTCAAGGAGCAAGAGCCCGTGGTGGCGTAAGGCAAACCAAATTAAAAAAAACGACATAATAAATCACTTATGGGCTGCTCTAGGAGCAAGAGCCAGTGCTGGTATAAGGCTAGCTAAATCTTAAACTTAATAAATCATCAGTACTCGGTGGTTTCATTGATACCTCAGAAGCCCCGTTGCTGAATAACCCCAGAGGTTTCATGCAACGTAAAAACGCCTTACAAACAAACCTCGCAGAAGCAATCAAATGTCTTAATTTCTTTTGATCTCACTGTTTAAACATATCGTAGATATATTAAATGATTAATTCCAATATATATTTTTTCTTTTTTTACAATAAACAAGTGTTAATTTTGATTCTCTTAATTATATTTTCTTTACATACCAAGTGGTTTTATTTCATTACATTACATATAATATCTAATTTGGATTTATACGTATGGTCAGAGGTTCATAATTTTTATTGGCAAAAGTATTTGAGCAAGTTTGTGTTATATTAAAACGTGACTATTGTATTGATAGGCGTCAATATTTTAAACCAATCCTAAAATATTTCCATAACTTGAAGAAATGAAGGATGAGCGTTACAATTTGTGCATGTCCGGTACCCCCCCTCCCCCCATGCTTTGAAATTGTCCGTGTTTGGTCAACAGTTGCTTAAACACATTCATGGAGAAGGTTCTCAGGGAATATGGACTGTTTTGTGTGAAACTTGAACAAATTACATGCGTTCAACATAGTCTATGATGCGGAGTAGGGCCTTTTTTTACTATTTCATTGTTGTACGGGTGCATGCCACGTATCCTATTTGCACGTCAGATTCAGTCTTTGAGCCTCATGTTCCGCATTTAGTCTACAATGACATTTGGTTTATAAATGGTTTCTCTTGACTTGTGGTCTTATTTGCCAGTGGAACCATTTGACTAGTATGAATGCCTGACAGCAAATTAAATTTTTTCGGTCTCCATTTAATGGAGTCTCGCTTGATACCCTTCGGGAACTTTGGCCCACCCTTTCTATTTTCTCACAGTCCCACCTAAGCTGGTGCTGCTTTCTTTAAGATGCGCACTTAGTCCTGTGCTGGTATAGCAATTATCCGTATAAAGGATATGGCCTTCATTCAAATAGGGTTTCATTAGCGTCTTCACAACTGGCCGCGAGTGGCCCAAGGGATCGTGCTGGAATATCTACGTCCGTCCCGGTATAAATAACCATGTCCAGAACGTGTCCCGTTTTGCAGTCACATATCACGTTTTTATCCCAAAAACGATGTCTTTTCGTTCTTATATATCGACAACCAGTTTTTAGAAGGGATACAAATATTTCTTGAACTGTTCCCTCGCCATTTCTAAAACTTTTCTAATTTTCCACAACCTATCATTAGAATGCAGGTCCCTCTGAGTAATGTCTCGGAAATGGAGATACCGATATATGACTTTATATATCACGTGGCATGAAATGGGAAAATATTGGTGTGTAAATGTAAGCATCTGTTGACCAATAATCTCTCGTGCGATGTTTGAAAACGTGAGGCATGAGTAACGTGAGAGCGAGAAAAACGACCGTCTCTCACAAATAAACTCTACCCATTTCTTCATCTTCCCCGGGTCGCATGTCCTTAGGGAATGATGACACATTGGTTTTGTCGGTCATGACTTGGACTACCTCATCGTCTATAAATTTGCGAAAATAATCAGATTCTTTGCTATTTGGGTCTAGATCACAATCATACGTCACTCCCGCTGCAGTCACTAAAAGAAGAGAAATGCAAAACAATTGATCAAATAATAATTCAAATCCGAGAACTCAGCTGAACAAGAGATCTCGAAGTGATGATTATGTTATACTTCCTGTTAGTAAATGCCTAAACTCTAAGAGTAAACAGCTTTAAGACCATTTTCATCTCAAGAGGAACACAGTTCCTCCACCCTAGATAACCGAGTCCATCTCCAACATCAACTTCAGAGCTACTAATGGCAGCCTAACTATCCACCTCTGAGGGGCTATTAGCCCCCCCATTACTTCTTTCTGGAGACCCCAATAAAAACATACCACCTGAGACAGAGAAGCCAGCAGCTCCTCTTTCTGGAGACCCCAATAAAAAACCCACCACCTAAGACAGAAGAGCCAGCATGGTCCTCTTTCAAATCCTTGCAGCCCATCTGTCACTACAAAGACTGGGCACCACACCTTTAAATCTTCATGTATGGGAAAGGACTCATCAACAAAACATGAGTCTCCACCAATTCTCTCCCACTTTAAAAAAAGAAAAAAAATTGGGGAGGATTCCCAGAAATCATCTAGATCTCTGAACAAAAAATATCCTTCTCCATCTCCATCTGTCAGAAAAAAGGAAACCGCAAAATTAATCCAAAAGATAACAAGGTTTCATCCATCATTCAATGGAATTGCCAAGGACTTAGAAGTAAATGGGAAGAATTAAAAGTATCAATTCATGACAAATCCAAACTGCTTTGCACTTCAAAAAACTATGCCCAAAGGAATTTTCTCCATACCCTTCACAAAATATTCCATACAACAGAAGCCATGAGGGTGCACTACTTGTGATCCGCAGTGACATCCTACATACCAGTTTTCAAATACAAACTTAACTTGTCAGCAGTAGCTATACCAATATTTTTAGAACGAAAATATACCATATGCTGTGTTTATTTACTACCTGGTATTGCTTTTCCTAGTGAGGACTTTACCTCATTGGTTAACCAGCTACCAACACCATATCTACTAATATTAGGTGATATGAATGTCGAGACCTCTATGTCGGGTGATATAGTCAGCAACTAATAATTACAGAACCTGTCAACTCTACCTGAAACTTTTGCTGGAGATAATAAAAAAAATCCTGGAGATTTACCAAAAAATGCTGGAGATTCATAAATCCAAGGCAGAATGTCATTATTTTAATTAAATTCATCCAATAATTCTCAATATATTGCATTGTATCTATCTACTAAGAACATAGACGCATAAGTTCATGAACAAATACACCAACATTAAAGAAAAATATATATTTTTATCCATATGACAAGATGGCTGTGTTTATAGCCTGTTGTACATAATGTTGCATGTATTTTATGGGCAGAATATGATAGAGTGATATCATTTTTGAACATTAGAGTGTGCTCGGGTATATACATATGTTGCTGACTTAGCTTTCACAAGTAATTAACTTTTGGTTTATACTAATAGCAAACCTTATTGGCGGATTAATTCGTTTTACAGGCAATAAGTGATTCTAGTATCCCCTCAATATTAAGACTGGCTCTCTGAGAGGTGAAATTCTCATTGACACCCTTTCTTCACCAGCGTTAGTCTGAGATAAGGTCAGAACTAGGTTGGTAACCTCACTGAAGAAGTCATTATATTTACTGAAAAATAAGCATTAGTAACAATTACCAACGTAAACAAGTAAAGTGTGGAAGATTTTATCTAAATGCGGGAAAGTCGAGTGCCAATGCGGAATGTGGGAGGTATTTTCGAAATCCGGGAGTCACCCGCAAAATGCGGGAATGTTGGTAGGTCTGTAATTAATAACCTGAATGTGGGAATGTTAAATACTGGCGAACCTACTCATTCCCATGTACAAACTGGAACTTTATCGGCAATCAGTTTTCAATATGCAGTGAAGATCCAATTGCTGACTTCAGTTGGGAGGTAATGGATGATCGTTATACAAGTGAACACTTCCCAGTTATTATTAGTCTTGCCCAACGTCCTCCAGTATTAATCTAGACTACCAAAATGGAAAACAGTATAGGAAAAGCCAAATGACATATTTTTACTGAAAAAGGTTCTGTTGATGTTACTGCAGAAGAATTTCCGATAATAAATGCTGCTATTGAAATTATTAATATAATGTATTTGTCGCAGGCCTTCAATCAATCCCGAGAACTTCTGGTAATTTTGTTCGCAAACCTGTTCCACGGTGGGACAATGAATGACATAAGACACACACAGCATAGAGAGTTGCCAAAACATGCTATAAAAGACATAAATGCGATCACTACAAAGTACAGTATCGTAAGGCAAGAGCCCAGTTTAGGCTCAAAATTAAGTTATCCCGAAAAGGCTGTTGGACAAAATTCCTAAGCTCAATAAATGCCAAAACTTCTCTTTCTTTAGTATGGAAGAAAGTAAGGAAAATAGCAGGTAAATACATCACATCAAAGCCACCAGTATTAAAAATCAATGATACCAAGGTTGCAGATCCGAGCATTGCAGATAAGCTAGCCAGTTATTTTGCAGAGGTTTCAAAGGAATGTGATGGGGAAACCTTATGCAGAATACCGGTGGGGGGAGGGACAAAAAAAGTATATATTTCACACCTACTTAAGAGGATTAATATGATTTACCATTTACAATGGCAGAGTTTGAATCGGCTCTGAAAAATTGTAAAGACACAGAACTTAGTCCCCATGATATCCTTTAGTGTCGGAATTAGCAAGGATTCTGCCCTTTGCCAAGACAGAAAAAAGATGGCCTGTTAATAAGCAGTTACCGTCATATCTTTGTAAAGTTATGTAAAAAATGGTCAACACTCTAATGTGGCATCTGGAACGCAGTAACCTCCTCTCCCAAAGAAAGTGTGATTTTAGAAATATGCACTCTAACAGATGTTTTAGTAAGAATGGAAAACTATTTGTGAGGCTTTTGCAAGTAAGCAACATCATATTAGTCTTTTTTTGATTTGGAAAAAGCTTGTGATACTACATCAAGGCATGGAATTTTACAAGATTTGTACGATTGTGATTTGAGAGGAGAACTACCTACCACTTTTTATTGAATCCTTTATAAAATCGCCAAGATTTATGGTGCAAGTTGGAGCAACAGAGTCGTTTGTTCAGTACCAAGGAGTGCGTCAAGGTAGTGGCTTGAGTGTCACCCTATTTACATTAGCAATTAATGGCATTGCTAAGATAATTTCTAAAGATATTTTTTATAAACTGTTTGTGGATGACTTCTCCCTGTCATTTGCATCCTCAAAGGAGGCAGTAGCAGAGCGATAATTACAACTCAATATTAACGAAGTTGTGACATGGGCTGAGAAAAGGGGTTTCAAATTTTCTATCACTAAAATTGTAATAGCACACTTTTGTCGTCTAAGAGGCGTCCATTCCGATCCTGATTTATTTATAAATGGACAACGAATCCCTTGTATGACAGAGACTAAATTTCTTGGATTAATATTTGTCAACAAGCTTACTTGGTCTTCCCATATGTCTAACTTGAAAACGAAACGTGTAAAGGTACTAGATCTATTAAGAGTATTATCTCATACTTCATGGGGTGCTGACCGAACACAGCACCTTAGGTTATATAAAGCTATTATTACTCTGTATAAATTAAAAGCTCTTTATTCTGTTCATCATGAAGGCATTCGGATTTCTACAGGAGGTTTTAGATCTTCTCCCATTGAAAGTATGTTGGTGGATACTGGAGAGCTTCCTCTGGATCTCCATTTCCAGTCTTTGCTGGTGCGAAGTTGGATTAGGTTCCAGAGACTTCCAAATTCTTTAGCTAGCATTGCAGTCAGAAATGAAAAATATTTTCCTTATTTTAGAGATCATTAAAAAATGCCACATCCATTTGCCTTCAGAGTACGGGAAATCATGACCAGATTAAGCATAACCATTACTCGTGTTATGTCTTTCAAGATTTCAGTAATCCCATCTTGGAAACTACCTCATATTACATATTGTAAATATTTTTATTCATCCAAGAAGAATATATCGGATGAAATGATGATACTTACTTTTTCAGAGCATGCATCTCAGCTTGAAAGTGATACATATCTGTATGTATACTGATGGTTCCAAATCTGATACTTGTGTTGGCTATGGAGCAGTGTTTCCAAATTTTGAATGCTGCGGATCATTACCTTATCATTGCTCACTTTTACAGCTGAGTTATATGCCATTTTAGTTTCACTTACGGAAATCTTACCTTGTGGAGATAACAGTATTATTAGTTTCACAGATCCTCTAAGTGTCATTCAAGCCATGAATTTTTATTGAAAACACCCTCTGATTTTTAGAGATTTTAGAATGGTTGTTTTTAGTTAACCAAAAAAGGAAAACCATAAACTTTTAGGTACCAGCACACAGAGGTAGCTGGAAACGAAAAGGCTGATAAGCTAGTGTAAGGGAAAATTCATGATGGTCCACAAAGAAGTATTCCATTGCCATTTAGAGAATTTTTTTTTCCTTACATAAAGAACAAAAGCCTGAGAGAAATGGCAAAATGTATGGGAAAATGTAGTAGAAAGCAATCAAAAGAATTTGGAAATTACTAGATCAGCAATTCCTTTTAATTACAGCAAATGCCATGGTTATCTAATGGCTGGACATCCCCAACCGTTCTGTGGTGACTGCCTGGTTCCTCTGACTGTGCGAGGACATAAGAGATCGTTTCCTTTTAGAGTGCCATGATGAGGAGGGCGAATACCTTCTCTCCAGGGTACTTGGAAGGAATATTAAAAGTCAGACGAGTGGAATTTTTAGTTTTGTGGAGGAACTGGACTCCTACAAAAGTTGCAACTTTTTATAATGAAATGCAAATGTCATACTTGTAACTTATAGCGTAAATGAGATGAAAATTTTTATTATTTATTTATCATTTATTATCTATTTTTTCAAATTAAATAACAGTATATTTCCAGCGTCGATGACCTATAAGTTGTCGTGACACCATGGTACTACAGGTTCACATCAATTAACCAATCACTCCTGCTGACCTAGTAAACACAATTATTTGAGACATAATCCCAACTATCAGTCCAACCATCATCTTCGCTAGCCCACACGTCGAACACCACTACTGCCACCCTGTTCCCCAGATGAGCTATTATGAGAGTAGGAGGACCCCACGCTGCCTGCTTTGGCAAACAGACCATCTACCTCGAAAAATCATTTCTTCAACATCAATAATTTCTCCTTTGCGAGCATCATTATCAGTATCATTTATCATTTAGTTCTTGTAGATACGTAGAGTCATTTGGTTCTTCATCAGCACTAGCATAGGAATCACTTCCATGAATTCCTCTAATAACTGCAGCTTCATTTATCTCTGAAGTTGTTAGAAACCTCTTTTTAGTTGATTTTTACTACGAGCACTATATTATAATATCACTTCCAACACCATCAGATCCGCGCGGGGGTGCACTGAGACCATAAGAGGTGCTGTGTTACTGATCTACCCTCTCAGAGCTGCCAGATGGTGTTATATGGATTGCCATTTGGTCATAAATACTCTAAATATGTCGTCCTATAAAAATTGCAGCGATTGCATTCAAAATGTTTGGTGGCCAATTAACCCTTAAACAAGCCTCTATTTATAAGTGTCTGCCACATGCCAGTAGCGTTCGGGAGTTAGCGCCGAAGCGGAAAAAAAGTTTTTTAAAAAATTCACAGCACGCTTAGTTTTTAAGATTAAGAGTTCATTTTTGGCTCCTTTTTTTGTCATTGCCTGAAGTTTAGTATACAACCATCAGAAATGAAAAAAATATCATTATCATATATGAATATTGAAATATATGACAGCACGAAAAAAAATTCATATATAATTGTATACAAATTGCGCTGTGAGCAAAACGGTTAAAGCTAATGAGTTTTTTTTTTCGTTGTATTGTAAACTAAATTGCAATGATTTTGGTATATAACAAATTGTAAAACGATCAAAGCAACAGAGAAAATATTATCACAAAACGATGCATGAATTCGTAACGAGCGGGCGTAAAAAAAAAAATTTTATTCAAAAATTCACCATAAATCGAAATACTGTGCTAGAGACTTCCCGTTTGTTGCAAAATGAAAGTAATTGATTGAATATTACTAAACTGTAAAAGTTGTAGCTTAAAATAGCAGTTTTCGCCCATTTCGGTCGAGTTAAAGTTGACTGTAGGTTTAAATTTTTGCACTTATCATGATTTATATGAAAATATTTCAAAACTGATGAAAGTTACGACCATGGGTTATTTTTTGTTGTATTTTAAATGAAATTGCGCACATTTTTATTATAACACTTTATGAAAGGCCTAAAAGAAAACGGTGCGAAAATTACGACAAGGTGACTAAAGAAATTCTGAGATTTTCAGCCAAGTTACTGCGCGGAGGTTAGGAAAAAGTTGTTTTTTAATTCACCATAAATCGAAATATTGTGCTAGAGACTTCCCGTTTGTTGCAAAATTAAGGTAAATGATTGAATGTTACTAGACTGTAAGAGTTTTATCTTTCAATTGCATTTTTTGACCATTTCGGTCGAGTTAAACTTGACCATAGGTTTAAATTTTGGCACTTATCATGATTTATATGAAAATATTTCAAAACTGATGAAAGTTACAACCATGAGTTATTTTTTGTTGTATTTTACATGAAATTGTGCACATTTTCATGTATAAAACTTTATGTAACGCCTAATAGAAAACGGTGCGAAAATTACGACAAGGTGACGAAAAAATGTCTGAGATTTTCGGCCGAGTTACCGCGCTCGGAGGTAAGGAAAAAGTTTTTTTTCAAAAATTCACCATAAATCGAAATATTTTGCTAGAGACTTCCCGTGTGTTGCAAAATTAAGGTAAATGATTGAAAACTACTAGAATGTAAGAGTTTTAGCTTACAATTGCGTTTGTTGACCATTTCGGTCGAGTCAAAGTTGACCATAGGTTGAAATTTTGGTACTAATCGTGATTTATATGAAAATATTTCAAAACTGATAAAAGCTACAAACATGAGTTATTTTTCGTTGTATTTTTCTTGAAATTGCGCACATATAAAACGGTGCAAACATTCCGACAGTGACGAAAGAATTTCTTAGATTTTCGGCCAAGTTACCACGCGAGGCTGTATGGAAAAAGTTTTTTTTTTTTTTTTTAAATTCACCATAAATCAAAATATTGTGCTAGAGACTTTCTATTTGTTGCAAAATTAATTTAAATTATTGAATATTACTAGAATTTAGGAGGTTTAGCTCACAATTGCGTTTTTAGACTATTTTAGTCGAGTCAAAGTTTACCAAAGGTTGAAATTTTGGCACTTATCATGATTTATTTGAAAATATTTCAAAACTGATAAAAGCTACAACCATGAGTTTTTTTTTTGTATTCTACATGAAATTTCATACATTTTCATATATAAAACTCATTTCCATATATAAAACTCTATGTAACGGCTAATATAAAATGGTGCAAATATTATGACAAAGTGACAAAAGAATTTCTGAGGGTCGCTGTTGCTTTGCAATGCAAGAAGAAAGAAATTCACGCATGCGCAGCTGGGAAACGCTTGCAAACAAAACAACAGCGTGATCCATGAACTCCCAGCATCCCTCAAGGTGCGTGATTTAAAATCTTTTGCGAACTAGACCTATAACTATTTTTCCGCGAATATTTAAAAAACTTTTTGTAGTCAACGTACCGTACGTCCACTTGGCACCCGACAGACAATTTTAGTCGGCGAACAATACGTCCAGTCGGCGTTTAAGGGTTAAGTTTATGTGGGGGGAATTTAGCCTGCTTGTATTTTAAGCTTGTGATCCTGCTACATTATTTTTTGGCGCCCGAACAGCGACTGTTGGTGCGGCAGCTGCAGGACAATTGGGGTATTGAGTTGTGTGATTGGTGGAGAAAGTGAGGATGGAAGGGTTGAAGGAGATAAAGAGGCTGAAGGAGGAGTTACGGTTGGCGAGGGAAGCTAAGGAAAGATTGGAAGTGGAGAGTGAGAAGTTGAGGGTAGTGTGTGAGGAGCTGAAGAGCGAGTTAGAGGAAATGAGAGGAATGCTAATGAGTGCGAAAGTGGAAATGAAAGAAGAGGTGAAAGGAGTGGAAGAGAGAATGGTTGAGAAAATGGACGAAAAAATTCGGGGTAATGATGAATGCAGTGCAAGAGATGGTGCAGGAAACTATGAAGGGATTCATGGGAGAGGGAGCTGTAGGAAGTAGGCCTACTGGGTCTTGTGACGGGCCAGGAGTGGTTGTCAGCGTAAGATGAAAGTTTTCGTGGGTTACCATGGGTGGCAGCAATCTAATTACATCGCCTCGGATGAGGAGCGAAGGTGTGAGTACTTCATCCTCACGTCATTCACAACAGCTTCCGCCTCCTTTATCAATGTTCGTAACTGCTCCTCGGTGAAGATGGCATGTTGAAGGGTGGTTGCCAGTGTTCGCTTTACCTCCCCCATGAGGCGTTCAAAAAATCCCCCTTTCCTGGGAAACCTGGGAGTCTGAAAGACCCATTTGATTCCTCATTGACTGATGTATTGCTGAGTTACTTCCTTGTCTCATACCTCTTGTAGGAAGGTACTTGACTTGATGCCCTAAATGTCATAGCGTTGTCGCTATACATGGTGTTAGGAGTGCCATGCATCGCTGCAAAACGTCACAACAACAAGATAAATGAATCTGCGTCTAACCCCCTGCAATCGGCCAGGCACAACGCGTGGGTCGTCATGCATGTTATTATCAGGATATGCCCCACTCCACCTTCTACTGGGATGGGGCCCATGTGGTCGACAGACTTTCTCAAATGGGCACATCATGAGGACTCTGTCAGTTGGGAGGGGCGGAGGTGGCGGTCTTCGAAGAAGGGGTTTGAAGGCTAGGATGCAGGCATGACAACCCCCTATGACTCTCTTGGCCTTGGCCCTCAATCCCGGGCACCAACAATCCTGGCAAAATAGTCATTAAAACATTAGCCCCACAATGCATGTGAGTTTAGTCGAGATGCTCTAAATATGACCTGTGTTGCCCGGTGAAAAATCCCTGTAGCTCATTTTTCAAGTATAAATACTTCTAGATATACCAGAGAAACAGCTAGCATGTTATGCTGAAGTTACTACCCTCAGCGCGATCACCCCGAAGGGTGTCGGTATAAGTAAAGGGGCATTGTGGAAACCACAATACACAGGGCCTTCGCCACTTAGAAGATTCCTTCCCAAAATCCCCTTCCGCGGTGGGAGCCGCTACAACGAAACCCACTGACAACTCCTCTCGCCACTACTACTAATACCCATGCGCTCTTCTCATTCCTGTACTAGAGATTGTGTGTGATCCACGCTCTTTTGTTGCTCCAGGATTTTTCCCCGTATTCTCTTGTTGATGGCTTCGCAAGGTTCTTCTGCTTCCAAGTTGAGTAGCCCAATTTGTTTTCATATAGCATTTAGTTGAGGATTATATAATTTTACTCCCTCGGCCCCTCAAAGATGTGTTGTGGGTCCCGCCGGCTGAGCAGCCATTTTGGGTAGTCTGTGCAGCGCGAGGGAATTTCACACATCAATCTATTGAAGATATAAATTATGGTATAAAAGGTTAATTTAAGACGGGACTGACACTAGTCCCAACCGTGGATTCGTTCGGTTAAAAGTAGTTATCTAACTTGCACTTTAGTAAAAATTCACCCCATGAGTTCGCGTAGGGGACGGGCATCAGTCCCTATTTTATTTACAGTTATACTGTAATTAGTATTATATAGTTCATTATATATAAGTGTTATTCATGTACATGACCTAATACTAGAGGCGGTTGAGTTGCCCCTATTCCTCTCCCTCAAAGCCAATCTAGCCTAGGCTAGGCTTGGCGAGTAGCCTATGTGTTCCTTCCTAGCACCTCGTACATAGTTGGACTTACCTTCTGGCCGGTCTAGACTGATAAGTTAGTCTAGTAGGTTTAGTAGAGTTCATTCCCGCCCTACCGGTCTGGGTCGAAAAATTCGTCCTAGTAGGTTTGGTCGAGGAACATCGTCCTTCTTAGTTGGCCAAAGGGGGCTATAGGCCTACCTTGCCTAGTACGGTGGTAACCCGGAACACTGATAACGACACCAAGTGGAGTATCGTTCCATTTTCCTTACCTAATTCTTGGGCAACTCTTCCACAAAACCTCTTTATGTGTATTTGTATGAATGTTCATTGTGTGGCCGGTCGGTTAAGCCTGGCATAACTGGCATAGCCTCCTGATCGGGTGTGACCACTACCAATAGCGACAAGCCACGGCCAGTCTGCGAGTCTCCAAAGGAGAGGTAGGCTATATAGCCTAGAATTAGGTCCACCCCTGATCAGGTGGGAGCCAGGCGATCACGACCGGCCATGCATACTAACCCCTCCCCTCCCCCTCCCCCTCCTTCCAGAAGGAGGGGAGGGAGGAGGGGTTACCATTATCCATGTAGACTTGACCCATTACGCTCCGTGATGTTGCTCCGGCGACCCTGTGGTCTACCACTGCATCAGTCATTCGGGTTGCGCCGAACGTGGCATGACAGCAACTTCGGGCTGAAACGTCTCCCTCTCTGTATCTCTACCGCTCCGATAGGGGTGGGGGTAGAGGAAGGAATAATCCTCCTACTATATAGCTAACGGAGCCAGAAGGAATCTCCCCCTCTGGCCCATGGCTTCACACCCCCGGCCCCTTCCGGCATATACAGGGAACAGGGAATCGATTCGTTGCCCAGGCGGAGCTCCGGCAATAGTCCTACTTACAGCTCCGGTCTCGTGAGGGACCGGTCGAGTGATTTACTTCACACTCGCTGTTCAATTACTAAAATTAGTATGGCCAAAACTCAATTTCATCCCTTTTCAAGCTCCGGCAAGGAAGGGGAATAAGCCTGTTCGTCTACGGTATACGTAGCCATCTGTCTCCGCCACATGTGCCTGAAGGGCTTCTCAGGGCCCTCTCCTAAACTAATAGGAGCGCTTTCTGTCGCCCCAAAAGTAAAGTCTGTTAGACCTAAGACTCTAAAGAAGGTCTCCAAACCAGCTCCGCCAGCGGCGGCGAAGGAGTTGTCCTCGGCCCCCCAGCTGTCGACATCCTCCGGCCCATCGCCTGCTGCCATGAACCCCTCCCCTACTATGGGGACACGCTAGTTTTTTCTCTGGTATATCTAGAAGTATTTATACTTGAAAAATGAACTACAGGGACTTTTCACCGGCCGACACAGGTCGATCCCAGAAATACTAATTTACCTTTGGATGGCAAAAATAACAATTCAGATTTCGTTTCTATAACTTTCACTAAACTACTGCGGGTAAAAACTAGGCCATCCCATATTACTAGAAATAATTGACTCACAAAACTTCTAATATGAGAAGGAACAGGTGCTTCATTTTCAAGAAAAGCACAAACAGTTGGCAGGTAATGTCGCTGCTCCAAATAAACTAACTTGCTAAAAGGATCTGCATTGCATTTCCCAAACTTAAGCACACATTTTATAACTTTGATTAATCTGACAAACTCTACATTACTCCCCTGCAGTTTCCACAGTTCTGCTGGCGGAGTCAATGTGCCTTCATTATGCATTTCTCTCAGGGCCACTACTACTACATCAAGTGTCTGGAGCGATGTCCTATCCTCCTCGACACACGGCTCAGGAATCCCCTCCTCGTGCAGGAACGTAGGTCCTTCCTGCCACATGGGATTTTGTTGGAGTTCAACCAAGGCACATCCTCGGGTCAAGGTGTCTGCTGGGTTTTGCTTGGTGGGGACATATTTCAGTTCGATGTTGTATCCCTGTTGAATAGAAAGAATCTTCCCCGCACGGTTAGAGATAAAGGTGTTATCATTTTCTTCAATAATTCCCCTAGCACTTGCCTAACAAGCCTAAGGTTGCTGTAATCAGTAGCAATTATGCTCAAGACTTGACCTACCCTGGAGCAACTCCATTGACTCTAGGATCCCTTTCCAAATCAAAGGCAGCTCTAATGCAATTCAAGGGCGGGGTCCAGTCCAGGTGTACGAGTGACATAAAGCATTCTTCCTTGGTCACAACCGATCGTGGCAGTCAGGAGGACTACAACCATGATAATCTCAAAAACAACTTAACAAAAATCTTGCGCATGTGTCTCCAAACAACAAAGCTAGCCTTACACAGCACAGGCTCTTGCTTCATGAAAGCCCTTGACATGGGCAACAAAATGAACTAGGGTCTGGTTCAGACCACCTAGCCTACGTTATAAGCTAGGCTTGCACAGCACAGGCTCTTGCTTCATGATAGGCCTCGACATGGGCAACAAAAATGGACTAGGGTCTGGTTCTGACCACCTAAACTATGTTAATCTCCAGCCATGACTCAAGAAATACGGCAAACAATCTAGGTTCTGTTGCAGAGCACCTAGCCTACAGTAGCTATTACATTACAATTATCACTTCCTTTGTTTCGCGGGAGGTTGGAGGGCTGTTGCAAGTGACCAAGTATGAGTATGTTAAATACCATATTACTGCTGCTGTTGATCAGGAACTGATTTCTCTAATTTACCCGACGTTCGAAGAACCAAAAAATGTGGGGAATTATCACACCACTTTAGCTCTAGGCCTGATGTTATGGCCGATAAATTCGGCCTTAAGGGCACAGATACCAGTCTGTACTCAAGGACAACTGTATGGTAATAGAAATACGGAGTTTTAACACTTTTTATTGCGAAATCAAACTCCATCAGGACACAAACACGTAACTGCTTTAAAGAGATTAAAAAATGAAAAGTTTATCCTTAGCAATTTAATACCTTGCACTCGCAATTTAACATGTTTAACTCGAAACAATACTCTAGAACGATGTACAATTGCTGATGCAACAAATATTCTACGATTACTTACAATTACTTACAGCATGGCCACCATCAACTCCACAACCCGCACACACGATTCACTCATGTATTCGAGACAGGGTTGCTCCCCAAATTATATGTTACACTAATGACACACTGTGTCATCTTTTATAGTCGTGCGGACTAGTGAATCTTGATGCAATTAAAGGCAACTAGAAATTCTCAAATATTACTGTTAACAATAGTTTTAACATGCCCATAGGAGTATGTGCATCAGGGTTGGGGTTTAAACTCAATCAGGTGACATTTACCAACATATTAGGAAAAGAAACCTCGTTCCAACTGCCACAAGCTTATCCATGGAATCTAAATGTGAGGGGGGGGGGGGGGGAATCTGTCAAGAAAAAGCGCGTTCTTTCTTCACAACATATAGTGTCAGATGCAAAGATGTTTCAGCCTTCACTTCCAGACCATACTAGAGGTAAGATTTATATATATATATATTATATATATATATATATATAATAATATATATATATTATATATATATATATATATATATAATATATATATATATATATATATATATAGTTCCCATGCTCCCGGCTAAATCATTGCTACCGTTCATGTGTGTATAGTTCCCCGACTTGTGTCGTTATTTTTTGGGTGATTTAACTGTGACTTGTAGTTTTATTAAAATTCAACTGGACCACGTGTCCCCTAAGGACCACGTGCTCATTGATTAAGTGATTAATTTATTAATCCTTGATGCGTCCTATTTTCATTTAGTAATTGTAAGGGTAGAATCATGAAACTTAGAGATTTATTCTTGTATTAAAATTTTGTTAAAATTTTTGCTGATTGTGTTCATTTGCCCTTCGTGAAGTGCTGACTACTGAGGCCTGGGTTAGACCATCTTGTCGATAATATCTGGCACACCGGTTAATACCCACTTGGGTAGGGGGGTGGGTTTTTCGTAACAGCAGGCACTACTTAAGGTTCTTTGCAGCTTCCCTTTAGCCCCTAGCTGCAACCCTTGTCATTCCTTTTACTGTACCTCTGTTCATATTCTCTTTCTTCCATCTTACTGTCTACCCTCTCTTAAAAATTGATTCATATAGTGCAACTGTAAAGCTTTCCTTCTGTTACCCCTTTCAAACCTTTTCACTGTCAATTTGCACATCAGCGCTGAATGCCCTTAGTTGCCCCAGTGCTTGGCATGTAGTGTACCTAAAAATCTATGTAAATCAAACTTACAAGGAATATTGTTTTCACATCAATTGAAAGTCTGTGGCAGACTAGTCACTAAGTTTGATATTCTTTGGCGATCCTGTGTCAAAGACTGCTGCTATGCACGAGGGAAAATATGGGACTGTAATCGGATTCCTCTTCTGTGTGCATTTCATCAACAGTGATTATTTAGAGAGTTTATCTTTGGGTTTCGACATGTCTTCTTTCTCTTCTTTTTCATGGTCTGGGGAAAAATGACGAGACCATGTGATATACTATAGCTTTCCTCCTTTCTCAAGTAAATATAAGTATCAGCGAACATTACGCCGAGTTTACAAAAAGCATAAGCTCTTTAATCACTTTAGAATTTGTATTTTATTAATAATTTTAGAATTACATTTTATTAAAGTTTAATGTGTCATTGACTAGAGACCGGGTTCAGTTGCTGAACACAAATGTGCAGGTCCTGGATAATACTTGTGATCAGTGAGTTATTCAATGAACCGTGTCAACCAGAGCTTTTAAGCAGACAGTTCAAGAGCCTCACCTCCAAGTCGCCCTCGATATGAAAAGGATTTCTTTATTATCTGTTCCTTTGTCACAATCATAATCCAAGAGTATGCGCTATAAACTAATTGTAGGTAGTACACCATAATTCTACTTTAGAGAAAGAGAGAAAAGCATTGGTTTGTGTCCGTGGATTTGTACTAGACGTCATTACAAACATTCATAATGTATTGCATCCTTTTCACTTCCCAGGAACTGCCTAATTGAAAACAAATGGCCTCAATTGCGCCTTTCGGGTGTCCAGTGATGGAAATCTAGTTATTACCTGTGATGCAAATTTGATTGTAAAATTCTTCTTGAGTAAGTTGTATTTATCTCATGGTGAGCAAATTCCGGTAGAGAAAAAACTCGATAATATTTGGAAAAAACTTGGATATCATTCCCACTTACAGTATCTACGTGACATAAACAAAGAAGTTTTCAACAAACCAAGAGGATCGAGCTCATGACCAATTGGGAACTGGGAATTATGTCCCAGAGAGAGAGAGAGAGAGAGAGAGAGAGAGAGAGCTTCTAAAGTTTTATTGTTTCCCTTTTATTTCTAAATGAAACAGTAATGGGGCAATTATTTATTTATTTTTGTTTTCAAATTTATTTTAGATATATTGACATTCATCGTCTTTCACTATCAGTAATAATTCATTTGACTTACAGGCAAGTCCATATTTTCTGTTTACCAAAGTCAGTACTTATAATAACATCTAATCGCGTAGAAGTGCATAGACCACATACTCAATTTTTCTTCGTAATAAACTAAACTAACATTTTCAAGTAATCCAGCTTCTACATGCCTATATATTCAATGGTAATTATAGAAGAAAAGGTCCAGTTTTGAGAAAAACGACCCCCCCCCCCCCCCCCGCCCATAAAAAACTCTGGGTACGGCCCTGCCTTATTCTTTTACTTTCTCTTCTAAACTGATTGCGACATAGTCCAACTTCGCACCAGTATTCTGAGTCTCCGGAAACACCTACCAATAGAATGGCAGGATATATCATGACGTCATGGCCTATTCACCAATCCCCGAATCTAACTTTATGACGTCACTTTGTCATATGAGTCCTTCCTGTCAAACTCGTTTTTCTCGGAAGGGAAGCTCAGCTGCTCAGTCAGTGCAGTGATAGTACTGAATCATCACGACTTCGTCACTGCTTAGTGAGATCTGGTCGGTGTTGTAGTATTTTGTAGTAGTGTGGAATATTTGTGAGAGACAGTCTTCATAAATGGTCAGCATGAAAGACATGTAAGTATTGTTGCAAAAAGAAAACCTTTAGAAGTAAGAATTGGCATGAATTTAAACCAAAAGATCAGCCAACGTCGTTATTCTGACTGACGCTGTTTAGATTTAGTATAGAATATGGCTATGCTGCTATGGTTCAAGCTGTAAAAAGCATACAGTAAATGGATGTTTAGATTTTATAGGGGACCGTAATATCGATAGATTTGCTTCTTTGATCAAAATAACGTGGAATCTTCGATTTTTTCGAGTTCGTTTTAATAACTAATCAGGTTTGTGAAGTGTAACGAGTTTTGTCATTCACTGCATGATCCTGCAGAGATTATAGATATTGCGTAACGGATAAACTTGGTGACGAATTTTCTGTCAGACATTGGCCATCGTCTACCTTAGCAAAACATATAGCGCGGTCTAGTGGGTTCCCCAAATTACGGAGCAGGTTTTGAATCCAAAAAGAGCGAATATACAGAATACAGTTGTGCTGCTTGTGTAATATTTAGTAATTGGAGGCACATCACCGTAGCCCTCGCATAAAACTCTAACCTTAAATTCATACCAGAATAAACTATCATTTCACTTTCATTTGATTAGAGGTATTTTTTTGCAAAGTGCTGATTTATTTAAAGAATATAGGTAAGTTATCAAAGCGCTTTCCTTTTTCTGTTATGTTTATGAGGGTGTTGAAGAGAAATTCATTATAAATATAGCTCTTAACGTGACCATAATTTACATGTACGTTTTAAGGCATGGAACTAAGATGACAAGACTATCCTCTCAGACGTCAATAGAGATTCAGGTTGATTTTTTTAGACTGCGTATATTTTCTGGCTGGGTCAAAACAAGGCGAAAAGAAAATGTGCTATGGTAACATAAGGTTAATCTAATTTTCACTTTATTTTCAGTCTCATCATCTCATGACAAGGAAGACGATACCCATGAGGTCTTAATACTGTTAAAGTGCATCTTGAGAATAAATATTTTCAAACCATATAAACCATGGGAACTCTTCCTAGCACATTAGACAACTTAAAAGTAGGGTACCTTATCACACTTCAGTTGGAAGAAGAATCTCCAATCATATTCAAACAAGTATGCTTTTACATTGAACAAAGTATGCAGAAATGTTAAGAGCAAAAGAGTGGGTCAAGGAAACTTGAAACCGGTCATTAAAACCACCAGCATTGGTAAAGCCTTCATCATACAAACCTCATCCTACAAATAATCAAAACGAAAACGGTAATTTTTCCGGAAGACTCCAGCCAGCCGTTTTTGCATGGAAATCCATTTTTTTTTCAGGTAGTTTTCTTGTGTTCTGATGTTATTATCTTCCGCAATCGTTTGTTAACTTCGTCACCACTTTGCGCTTAGCTGGTCACATGATACACACAGCTACCCAAGGTCGGACAAACAAATCAGTATGACCTATGCTGTAATGGCCAACAATATTAACAAAGTTGTCACATGGGCTGAGAAAAGAGGGTTCAAATTTTCTATCACAAAACTTTAATAGTACACTTTGCCACCTTAAGAGGAGCTCATCCCGATCGTGACTTATTTATCAATGGACGACGAATTCTTGTAAGACACAAACCAAATTTCTAGGGTTAATATTTGACAACAAGCTTACTTGGTCTTCCCATATAACTAACTTGAAAACAAAATGTGTAAAGGCACTAGATCTATTAAGAGTATTATCTCATACTTCATGGGGTGCTGACCGAACACAGCTCCTCAGATTATACAAAGCTATTATTTTACCAAAGTTAGCTTACGGTTGCAAAGTGTTCACATCTGGTCCTCTGTATAAATTGAAGGCTCTTTATTCTGTTCATCATGAAGGCATTTGGATTTCTACAGGAGGTTTTAGATCTTCTCTCATTGAAAGTATGTTGGTGGATGCTGGAGAGCTTCCTCTGGATCTCCATTTCCAGTCTTTGCTTGTGCGAAGTTGGATTAGGTTCCAGAGACTTCCAAATTCTTTAGCTAGCATTGCTGTCAGAAATGAAAAACATTTTCCTTATTTTAGAGATCATTAAAAAATGCCACATCCATTTGTCTTCTGGGTACGGGAAATCATGACCAATTTAAACATAATCATATCTCTTGTTCTGTCTCTCAAGTTTTCAGTAATTCCACCTTGGAAGCTACCTTATATTACATATTGTAACTACTTTAATTCATCCTAGAAGAATATATCAGAGGAAGTGATACGATTTACTTTTTAGAGCTTGCATCTCAGCTTGAAAGTGATATCGTATATATACTAATGGTTCCAAATCTGATACTGGTGTTGGCAGTTTTTCCAAATTTTGAACGCTGTGGATCATTACCTAATTGTTGCTCCATTTTTACAGCTGAGTTATATGCCATTTTAGTTTCAAGTATGGAAATTTTACTTTGTGAAGATAGCAGTTTTACTATTTTCATAGATTCTCTAAGTGCGATTCAAGCCATGAATTTTTATTCAAAACATCCTCTGATTTTAGACATTTTAGAATGGTTGTTTTTAGTTAACCAGAAAAGGAAAACCGTAAACTTCTGTTGGGTACCAGCACACACAGGAGTAGCTGGAAACGAAAAGGCTGATAAGCTAGCGAAAAGGGCAATTCATGATGGTCCTCAAAGAAATATTGCATTACCATTTAGAGAGTTTTCCCTTACATAAAAAAAAAAGCCCGAGAGAAATGGCAAAATTACGAGATCACAGCAAAATATCAAGGAGATGGGAAACGGCCCTCTGTCGCTTAAGAATTGGTCACCCACACCTGACACACGGTTATTTAATGGCGGGACATCCCTAGCCATTCTGTGATGACTGCCTGGTTCCTCTGACTGTGCGACACTTGCTGGTCGAGTGTCCCAGTCTTCAGGACAGAAGAGAGCGTTTATTTTCAGAGTGCCGTGATGAGGAAGGTGAATACCTTCTCTCCAGGGTACTGTATCATAAATCGAAACGTAATGTGATTAATTCTCAGGTATATGAGATTTAGTCACCTTGGAAGGACTGTAGGAGGTTGGAATGTCTTATATAAGGTAGTGCTCAGATAAGGCAGTCCTCTGGTTGGCCTTCTTTTTTATCTGGTGGGGGTTGGAAGAAAGCTCTTATAGCATAATTCCTTCGATAAGTGTAACTCAGACTTTTGATTCTGGACTCAGGCAGTCCTGCAGATTAGGCAAGTATTGACAGCAGAGAAAGAGTAAGGAATCAAGTAGCACTTTCCTTATCCCCTTTCACCTTCTTTACCGTCTTCCTTCACTTGATCCCTCTTGTTTTCTGTGTACTATGGGTTTTGAATCACGAAGTCTGCCCCTGCTTGTGAAACCTGTTAGGCCTCTTTCAGCATGCTTTCTCTTTGAGGAAAAATGGAGAAGTTTATTCACCAACGGTGACTGATTTTTCCAGAGCAGGATCAGCAGTGAGTGCCATCTGCTTTGACTCGAGGGCTGTGTTTGCAGAGTCAAGTCTCCTTTCTCATTACAACTATCTAGCCACACAGAGAAGGATGTATGACCTGGTCTAGCAGTTCATTGGCTTCCCATTACACAGTCTATGGATTGGGCTTCTTGGGGCAACTGACTAGTGGTGTTTCCTCTACCTATTCGGTGCCATGTGGCCATGGTATTAGGGGGGGCACATCAACACCCCTCACCAGCACCCATAAGTTTTGAACAGAGTGAGAGTTGTGCAACCTGTTCATGTCATTATTTTGCTTCCATTAGCGTGTTCTCTCTTTTCATCTAGGCCACATGGCTGGGGTAACAGGAGTGCTGCAACTCCTCTTACCACAACTCATCAGGGCGCCACAGAGTGGTTGTGAGACCCATTCGTGCTTCTTGTTCACTTCCCACATGCCAGCCTATTGGTAGGGTTTCCAGGTGGCAACAGGTTAACAGTATTCTCTCGAGTTTATTCAGAGCCATACGGCCAGGGTAAAAGGGAAACAGTGGAACTCTTACTGCAACTCATGAGGTTCACACAGAGAGGGGTTAGCACAACCTAGTCACTCACTCACATCCTGTGTGTTTGGTTTGAATAGGATTTAGTTTTTATGAACATAAAATCTTCATTCTTTACAGTAGGAATATAGCTTGTGAACACGAGACAGAATGGCTGACAAAGTAATTAACTACTGACAGGTTGGGGGAAGCCCTACCCACTTGTCAGTCTGGATTCCATTTTGCTTTCAACTGCTACCAGTTGGAGGCATCTTCCTTTTGATCTCTGCTTCAACTTTTGCCATCATTTCTTGTTTTAAGTTCATATTCTTGAGTATTATTTACTGTAGCTGCTTCTTGATTTGTTTGAGATCAATGTAAGGTTTGTTGATTGTTCCTACACGATATACAATCCCTCGATCCTTTGCATAAGGAATTACTTTCAGCATAGCTGGAATTACGGCCGTTAAATTCTTGAACAAGATGATTAAGCAGTAACTACCGTCTGGTAGGCGGGTAGGCCTGCCTGCCCAGATGTAAATACTCCACTTTGCTTTCGGACGTCTTCCAATAAAGACGTATTTTTGTGAGCTCTCACTGACTAGCCATTAATCATTTTCCCAGTGGGATCTTTATTTTTTTTAATTTTTTTAATAAATATGTATATACTGTGTTTGATATTTACAATTATTTGAATTAGATAATTAATATGCAAACCCACTTGCTGTGATAGCCTCCTTTCTACTTTGTGTTAAGGGTCGGTGGCAAAGGTATGCCAACATCTTTATTAGTACATTAGGACGAGACATGTATTCATCCAAAATTTACACTTACACTTTGGAAATTACCAAGAGGAACTAAAGTGGTTTGTCATTTGTTTCTTCTGGTAATTCCTCTTCTCCTTTATCCTTTCGCTAGCTATCAGACGAGGGTAGAAGAGGGGGTGTGTGGTGTTGGTGTTTGGGAGATCTCTCATTTCGGAGGGCGGTGCCCTTTGATGCGAGAGGAGTATCCTTTTACTTTAAATTGTATTTTCTTTCTTTTACAGGCTAACAGTGGTGATAGTGATTACAGCAGTAGATGGTTGGATATCTCATTGTGTTGGTTAACCTAACCTTGGAATTATACCTGTGACTCGTAGCATGCTGTAATATTGGTCCTCGAGTGTGTGTACTGATCCCCTGCTGGAAATCATATTCCTTTACCACTGCTATCCTGGAGTTACATTACTGGACAAAGCCTTCGCCTGCTGGTAAATATTTCTCATCCTGCAGAGAAGTCTTGCAGAATTTGGAGCAGTCAAAGAGGAAGAGAGCTTGTCAAGCGTCGTCATCTTCCTATTCGGAATCATCATATTTTTCATCAGCCTCCACCCCTTCGACTTCTAAGGCTCTCTGCAAGAAGGAGAAGGTAGTCTCCCCCCCTAAGAATTCTCGTCATGGGACTTCTAAGGGTCTGCCTCCTCAAACTGAGGAGGCAGTTGGGTCTTCCGCAGGCTCTCCCGTTCCTTCAGGAATGGGAACCGTCATGCTCCCCAGGGCCTAGCATGTTGGGAGCCATAGAAGCGCAAACTTCAGTCCTGCTGCTAGTCTTAGAGGTTCTGCCCATGTCGGGCGCTCATTCGCAAGTCCCTTAGTGCACGTAAATCTTTGGATTCACGTACATCCAGAGTCAGTGACGCTGAGTCTGCTCACTGTCATGACTTAGGCACGGAGTAGAAGAAAGGAGCGATTCGCTCAGGTTACTCGCGCCTTGCTGGTGATCACTCTCGCAGTAATTGCTCGGTTCCCAGGGTTGACGTGACAGTCCCACGGGACCGTGCACGCAGAGACTGGTAGGGGCTCCCTCATTCAGTCCTCTTGAGAGGTTTCAACCTCTTCAAGGACTTTGACACGTTGGAGGACAGTATCAGCTCTCTCCAATCAGCCCCACCCAGACGATGGTCAAGTTCGCGGCAACTGTTTCTCCTGCCGTACAAGAGTTTCGTAACCCTCCTCGGGAAAGTGTTTTCTCCAGATGATAACGCTTTCCTAGACTCTCATCGTGGCCATCATTGCAGGTTGATGGCTGCCTATGACTCGCTTCTCCTGCTACTTCTGCTAGCATGGCGAGCAAGTGCATCAAGTCTTCCTTCCCTATTCCCTCTACTTCCTATGGCTACGCTGGGAGGGGTGGGGTGAATAAGAGGGATCCTGCAAAATGGTCTCCGTAGGATTCAGCGTTGGGGGACTACGTTCTTGGAGGAACCTTAGGGTCCTACTGGACAAACATCCACGTCGTTGAGGAAGGATCTTATGTCAAAACTGGAGACTATGTCTCCATGGCTTTTTCTGTCTTTTGGACTTGTTTCAATTCGTAATTCCCCTATGGGTTCTTAGGTTTTGGAAGCCTCAATTGTATATTCTATTGAACTGTACTCTCAGTCCAATCTTAAATGCTTGCATTTAGGACTGGTTTTTTGCCCGTTCCTCCTCGATTTCTACAAGAGTTGAGGAGGGGCCCCACCCCAGTGATTGTTTGACAAAATTCGAGGGTCTCACCGAGAGCTTAAAATTCTTTGGAATTTCTAGCACTCTCCGAGTGTTTTGGTCTTTTATGATCTGCAAACACTTTGGAGAGACGGGAATTCCTGATAATTGTTACTACGCTAACAGGGAATCTCGCTGAATGCTCAAATTCCTTGGAATTTTTGGCATTCTGAGAGTGTTATGGTTTTTCTGTAATTTCCAAACACTCGGGCGAGGCAGACATTCCCGGTAATTATTATGAAAACCGGGAGTCTCGTTAAGCCATTAAATTCCTTGGAATGTCTAGCATTTGCAGGGTGATTTGGTTTTCTGAGATTTCCAAACACCAGGGCAACGGGTATTCCCAATGATTATTACAATAATTGGGAGTCTCGCCAAGCACCAGGTTCCCTTGGTTTCATTGGCGCTCGCTGAGTGCTTGGCTTCATCATATTGCAGAGTACCAGGGTGAGAAAAGGCTCGCCCGATTATTGTCATACAAGAGTTGGGTTTTTCTCGCTAAGCGTGGGAATCCTTACAAATTCAACGCTTGCCGAGCGCTCACTATTATGAGTGCTTGGATGGTGAGACGAGTCTTTACCAGTACAGATGAGTCTGCTCCTCAGTCTGGTTTGGAGTTATGTAGAGCTTGGAACTGCATACAACACCTTCTGGGTGAATGGTCAAGTACTGTCCTTGTGTATTGGACCTTAGGGTCCAAACATGTAGGATAGCAGACACAGAATCCCTCTTGTTCTTCTCACAGCTTCGGCCTCGAAGGAGAACAGTTGATCAAGAAGAAGTGATAGTTCTTCATTGACAATTACCACTCATAATTATGTAGTGGTGATCTGCTCAGCTTGCTCGGCTTGGCTCAACCAGACAGCTCGATCTGAGTGCTCAGCTCTAATGAATGAGCTCTCTGTTCTTGATTGGTGCGGTTCCTTGCCATGACATAGCGCCCTCCCTTCCAGTGTTGCAGCAAGTTTTCAAGGGGTCATCATCTTTCGTCTTCATCATCTGACACCTCCTAACCTCCCTCTTCAAAGGTTTCCACGTCTTAAGAAGAGGAAGGTATTCTCTGCCCCTTAAGAAGTCTTGCATTGAGACGTCTAAGGGTCTGCACCCTTTCCATGGAGAGGAAGTAACTGGCTGTCTCTTCGGCTTAACTGCTCCTTTCGGAGCGGGAACCTGGACGCTATCCACAAATATATATGATGTCTCAGGAGCCCCTGGAGTTCAAACTCAGGTTCGTTCTCCTGTCTCTGGTTTCAAGGGTGCTGCTCATGGAACTGGGGCTGTGTCAGGTATATTCATATATGGGTGTGTCCGAGTGTACAAACCCCAAGTCAGTGACAGGTAATCTTCTCTCCATTGCGATAGTGGTGCAGGACGAGAGAAGTGACCAAGCCGCGTTGGTGGCTCGGACCCACCTTTGAAAGCCAGGAATGGCTATTCTTCAGGTGCCAAGATTGATGTCGTTGTCCCTTGGGACAAGGTATCTGAAGGAGATAGGAGGTCCTCTGCGCAGTCCTCTTCATGAGGTTCGATCATGTAGATGATGGAAGCGTAGCAAGACGTGGCAAGTTCTTGCCAGCTTTTACTGCGTTTAACTCCAGTCAACTTTCGCTCGCATTTGCACGAATGAAACGGTTGTAGGAATGAATGCTTCATTTAACAGAGTGAGAATATCACAAGTTCAGGGAAATGCAGGCAAGAACAGTCAATCCTCCTCTATTTTTTTCCCTCTACTTCCTGGTTGTACGAGAATGAACAAGGAAATAAGAGGAATTCTATGGAGTCTACTCCTCGAAATTCAAACCCGATAGACTATGTTTCTGGTTCAATCTTAGGATCTTATCAAACATACGTCAGTCTGTTCAGGATGGATAGCACCGAGAGGTTTGAACACCTCTCCAGTGCTACTGTTTTGGGAACAACCAGTTTGGCTTGAACTAGTCATCTTTGGTATCCTGTTACTACTGTAGAAGTCGCCCTTTGGGAAAACTTTACCTTCGTTCTCTTCATTAGAGAATGAAGGAGGTCTGCTTCCAGTCCTTATTCTTGTCCCTAGAATGAAGAAGATTTAGGCTGGAGTGCAATTTACAGGAACATACAAATATACTAGTATATTTCTCTAAAATATACTAGTATATTTCTCTAGCGACATGCTACTGCTATAAATTGCATGGTCCGAGAGGTAGGTGCATACCTGTAAATTAACTCCTCTGGTACGTGACCGAGACCTTCTTTTAATTAACCTGGAACTCAGGACAGCCATTCGGGCCTTCTGAGAGTTACCGGTTTTGATTTTGAGATAACTAGTGGTATTGTTTCACAACAACACCACAGCATTTGCATTATCACCGAACAAGAGGGTTTTCTTCGCTCCCATTTCGGTTGAAATGCAGATGCTCGAGTGTATCTTTTTTGCGCTCGATGGTTCTAACAGAATGCATTCCTTCATAGAATGCTCTACCAGGCAACTCAGGATGATAACAAGTTGAGCAAGTGGTGTATGGCTCTGCCTCAGTACTGCTTGCTCTCCGAGATTCTTTTCAGTTTGGTATTGTATCTCCTCTGTTAAGAATTGACTGTTAAGAATTGACTACCAATTCGAATCTCTGCCCAGTAATCAGAGACTTAAGTCTCTGGTTGGCTGGAATTCTCGCATACTTGTATGCCCATCTCTCCTGCACCACATTTGCCATTATGAGAATTTTCAGACAAAGAGATATCTCAATAGACTCGTTATCATCTTTCTGTTTACCCCATGGTATAACAGAAGTCGGTAGCCTAGTCTTCTGCTTCATCGCACCTGCCCCATCAGCGCAGCTGCGATGATGCAGAATGATATTCTTTCGAGTCCTTCATGATCTGCGCTGTGGACTTTGTATTGGTTGATCCAGATCAGTCATTACTTTGTCCCATTGGTGTATTATTGTACCCATGAAGCATCGACACCCATCATTGAGTGTCAGTGTCTTTATCCACTGCAGACTGCCATTGCAGAAGTATCCAATGACATGTCTTTCTACGAGTCCTATGAGATCGGGAGAGACTTCTCTGCAGTTGGATAGTCCAGTAGATGGGTACATTTCATCACTCTGAAGAATATGTCGGACCGAAAGATAAATGAGGTCTCATTGCGACCATCTTTATATCTTTTTTCCTTCAGGTCTGCCCACAGGTCCTTGGAACCTCCTTTCCTTGGACCGGTGGTGGATGCTTGCAGGTTGTTTTTGCTTTTCCAGCTCCTTCAAGAGGACAAGTTGCATCTCGCCTATGATGTGCAGTTTTAGAGGTAAGAAAGATGTGAGAGTGACTCCACCTTCCCCACCTCGTCCTTCTACTCCTCTTCCTTCGGGTTGAGGATAGGACTCGAACTTACACTGGCTGGTCGGGCGAGTGATGCGGTAAGCTTACACATCAAGCTTCCTTTCTATTTTCCTTATCAGAATCATAGAAGCAATCCTGCTCCTTCCTCTAGCAAGGGGAGGAAGGAGACTGGCAATAATGCAAGCCCTTCCCAGAACTTTGCATTAATGCCTCTGACTCTCAAATATTCTTCTCAGCCCTTTTTCGGGGGAGTTAAGATTCCTTACTCATTTCGAAAAGGCCCAGAAGTCTGACTATTGATCATGCAGCTCCTATACTCTGATGAAGTTTTCAGAGGCAGGGCATTCCTCCTCACTCTTTCGACCAGGAGGAATAGCCCAGGTGTGCAGAACTCCAGTCAGTTCTAGAGGCTCACTCAGATTCCTCCCACCAATAAGTGAGTCTTCCTTATGTAAAGGACCGAGGGTTTGTATATCGTGTAGGAACAAATCACAATTTTTAAAAGTAATTTGTATTTTTCCTAACTATACAAACCTGAGGTCCTTTACATTTATGCCCACCTCATGCCACCCCTCAATCTGAACCTGGCCTAAAGGCAAAGTGGAGTGTTTTACATTCTGGTAGGCGAGCCTTCCCGCCTACCTGATGGTGGTTACTGCCTAGCCACCTTGTTCAAGAATTTAGTATCCGTAATTTCAGCTACACTGAAAGTAATTCCTTATGTAAAGGTCCTCAGGTTTGTATAGTTAGGGAAAATACAATTTACTTTCAAAAATTGGGATTTTTGTTCTAATAAGATGATAGATCAAACACAACAGACATCTAAGCTTCTTCCTCCTGTACACGAGGGAAATGCATGGCAAGTTAGTACTAGCCAAGGAAGTGCAGGTCATGTAAAAGATCTCCCACAAGTATTGAAACAGATCCGCACTCTTTGTGCACGTGATGCAGTAAGCATTTCTACAATTGAGAGGATCTTCATTCTAAGTGCTGTGAGTGGCCATCAGAATAGTGGGTGAGGTTTGCAGCCAAGAAGGCGGCGGCTAGGAAGGCCTCCCTGGTATTATTGGAGGTGAATTCGAGGGTGGTTTTTGGCAACCTCTTTTGTTTCAACTCCCCATCACTGACTCCCATAGCACATTCAGTGGAAAGTCAGCAAAAGGGAAAAGTTCACTCTGGCAGCTCATTAGAAACTTTGTTCCACTCAGGGGGGAGGATCTACTGGTGGACACTCTCTGTTCAGAACGAAGCCTCTTTGACTAACCTGAATTTTGCAGTACAGAGGAGATGGAGGAACTCTAGGAGTTAAGTCTCTCAGTCAGCCGGGTCTTTTTACTTTGCTTGACCACCCCTTCCAAATAACATGACTCCTGTACTTACAACTATGGTGACTGCAACGAATTTGACAGTCCCCTTCTTTACTGGCTGTCTTACTGTTCCTATCTTTTACTGTGATGCTGCATGCACAAACTGTGATGTGCCTTGAGGAGTTGGGAGTGGTTCACCTGTGTTCCTTGTCTTCAGTGCTGACCTCAACCTCCCTGAAGAAGCTGCAGCACAAGAAGTTGTTGTCATTGTCATCATCATGGAATGCTTCTGGCTTTTTCCCATCAACCTTTAATAACAGTAAGTGGAAGAGGAAGAGGACTGTTGTGTCTTTCTGTGGGAAGTCTTGGAAGGCTTCAAGTGGTCAGTCCTTTTCTGCGGAGAGGGGCGGTTGCTAGTGACACTGCCTTTACTACTGCTTCTACTACCTGAAGCAATCCCATGGGCCTGGGATTACCAGTACTTGCTAACTGGTCCAGGCAGGGTTCATGGACCATAGGTCCATATCCCATCACTAGGATAATCCAGGGAGAGAAGGTGAGGAAGGAGAATGCAGGAGCTCTGCAACACAAGCAATCCAGGGGTCTCAGGAATATGATTCTGACCCAGTATGGTTGGGTCACCCATGCATCATTCGGTCAGTTGTCCAGATAGGTTTGCAAACCTGGTACAGTTCTAAGACTAGACAGATCATATGGCCAGGTGGTGGAACAGTCCCTAAGGGGCTCTGAGGAGTTTACCTCCCCTGCAGAAGGAGTAACTTTGGAGGTCCAGGATTTAGTGGGACCCAAGGATCCGTTTCTGTAGAATTCAGATACTCCCGAGTTGCAGAGACAGCTCTGTCAGGTCATTCAGCACCAATTAGGCAGCACAATGACCGAGAAGAGGGGACCATGGCTGTGCCAAGGGAGAGGTTCACATCTATTGAGACCAAATGGGATCTGCAAAAAGAACCTCAGCCCTCGCTTGGTTTGCCATAGTCTAAACTTCCTGACAGGGTTTTCCATGGTCTAAACTTGCTGACAGGGTTTTCCATGGTCTAAACTTGCCAGCAGGTGAGGAAGGATCATGCAGGAGCTCTGCAACACAAGCAATCCAGGGGTCTTGGGAATATGATTCTGCCCCAGTATGGCAAGAGGAGGTCCCCGGCTCACTCTGCCTTCCTCATCTGTAGATGTCTCAGGCTCTTAGAAGATTGTAGTATGCTCAAGGGCCAGCTCACTTTTGCATGAGCAGGACTACTCTCCCTAACCTGGTGAATTCTCTGAGCAAGAGAATAATTTTAAGTCCAGCAATTCTGGTAAGTTTCGTCCTCAAATTTGTCACATAACATTACCTTCCTGACTCTAGTGCCATGCCGAGTAAACTGGTGGAATCAGGCCTGACTCATCTAGCCGCTGGTGTCTTGCTCTATTGCCATTATGCTGGAACCATCTTTCAGACAGAGGTGATGGTGTTGGGTTCAACAGCCATGGTTATACTCCAGGCAGTCTTCTGTAGTCCTTTCTGTCTCTCAGATGTCCTCTTTTGTTGGATCGCATTCCTGACAAGGATGGTGCTTTCAGAAGACTGCTACTGTGCCCACTAGACAGCAAACCTGTGGTCCAGCTTACTCCTGAAGAGAAGGGATACAGTTCTCCCCAAACTGTCTTGGAGGATTGGACCAAAGTTGTTACTGACACTAAGTAATGGACCAGTACTGTGTTCTATCTTCTACCTCCCTCTTCTCTCAGGGTGAGGTAGAGACTGCAGTGTACATACTACAGGCAGAGAACAGTGATGTACTTGCCCATCAGGGAGTGTTACAAAAGGATCACTGGTCTTCACTAGACAATATAGGCAAACCTTTGGGTTTGGCTGGTTACTGGTCCTTTGTCTTTGGGTCAGAGGAAGGCCCAGACTACTTCTGCACCCTGTAGTTCCCCAGTCTTCTTTTGCCCTGGTAGGGAAGGGGAGGCAGCCACATTCCTTTCAGCCCCTTGCCCATTCTAGGAAAGGGGACAAGGGGAAGTAGAAGGGAAGAGTATGCTAAGGGTGGCTTTCCTCCCCAGTTGCTGCCAAAAGTGGGTGCCTTTCAAGCCAATGATCAACATGGCAGCAACATGCAGAGGAGACCTGGATAATGAATGCCTTTCAGGAAGGATAGATACCTTTCCTGTAGGGCATCCATTAGCCCTTCAATTCTCTGTTGCCTCTTGCTTGCGATCTGATTCATTTCTGCATTCATGTTCCTAGTTTACTGAGTGATTTCATCCTTCCAGAAGAGGTGAATGATATTTTAAGGGATGGCACAAGGGAAGTTATTTGGAATCAGTCTGCAAGGTTCAGCAGCCTCCTGTTCCTGGTAGAGAAGGCGACAGGTGGTTTGAGATGGGTCATAGGCCTCTCCCCATTGAAGTGGTTCATGCATCAGACCTGGTTCAAGGTGGATATAATGTTCACCCATCTTCTTGGAAGTACTGCAACTTTACCCTTGGAGGAGTGTTCTGTCAGTTCAGAGCACATGTTTCAGGCTTTCTATTGCTTCCCAAATGTTCATGTGAGTGTTCATGCTAGTTCCAGCTTGGGGCCATTCACATAGGATGTCTTTTGAGGCACCTCAGTCATTGGCTGGTTCTGTGTTCTTGCAGGACAAGGATTGTCCCCTGAAGTTCTGCCACTATCTAGGGATCATGAGAAATTACAAGAAGCTGGATCTTACTCCCAGACAGAGGGTAAAGTACCAGGGTATGTTTATAGACAATGCAGTGGTAAGTTTTCTCTTCAAACTCTCAACATCAGGTTCATGGGCAGGTCATTCTAGTTCACCTGTTGTTTTTGGAGAAGCTAGTCTCTCATGGCTGGCTCCATATCAGCTCCCTCAGTAGAGATTCACAGGTTCTGGTCCCCTGCAATAGAGCTTCCCATCATTCTAGTTCCTCTCTTGCATGAGGTAAGAGATGATCTAACCTGTGGTTAGACAAAAGGAACCTCACAGTGGGAGTGCCGCTTGGCACTCCACCTACAGAGGTGTTTCTGTTCTCAGAAACATCCAGGAATTGGTGGGTCACACCCCTGGAGGAGTTGTTGGTGCCAGGTGTATGGAACAAGAACGATCAGCACCTCCAAATCAACATCATGGAGTTGAAAGTAGCCTTCTTTGCATTGCAAGAGTTCCAGAACCAATCAACGGGCATGCAATAGTGCATAGTGGCAAGCAAGGAGGGGTAATCTTTTCTCAGTACCAGTTGATGATGCAGATACACGAGTTAGCAATGGCTCAGTCAGTACAACTGTCCTCCAGGTACAATCCTGGTACAAAGTGGCAGACAAGCTCAGCTGTCAGTCACAGGTGATAGGAATGGAGTGGAGAAGCTATTCAAGGTTTGGGGAACTCTGAGCATAGATGCAGATGTTCTGCTCGACAGCTCCTGACCAATAGGCAGCTATGGAAGATTCATTCCAACACCCATGAGACAACCTTGATGTGTATGCTGTTCAAATATTTGGCCTGATTCTGAAGGTGATCAGCAGTTTATTGGTCACTCAGAATTTCAGGCTTGCACTGATGGCACCCAAATGCCCCAAAAGAGATTCCTGCACGACACATACAAAGGTATCACCGGGCCATGGAAGTGTTGGCACTTCACGCCTGGAGATTATCCAGCATTTCCTAGAAAAAAGGTAATTCTTATTAGACAGCAAAGGAGGTGTCTGGGTACCTACATAAGTCCTCAGCAGCTGTCTCCTAGGAGAAATAGGCAGTATAATGTGGTTGGTGTTGTAGAAGGGGTATCTCTGATCAAACCCATTCTTTAGCAGGTAGCGTAGTTTCTATCTTTCTTCGTTGGGAGAAACTTCTCTCTATCTAAGTCATTAACCCTTACAGAACAGGCTAAAAGTATATTAAACACACCCCAGGCCAGGCAAACTTTAAAAGGTTGGCCAATTCAAGAAACACATCAATGAAAAGAGGAAGGTATGCAAATGCACATGGTGTAGAAAAAATGATAAAACTTTCTGTATATTCCACGGGAAGTTGAAAGTGAATATTTACAACCCTCGGTGGGGCCTCTTTTCCAAGACTTATAAAAATATGCTTATTTAACTTATCTTACCAAGTTATACATATTTTTTCTCATTTTTTTTTATTTTGTAAAATAAAATAGATAAGACCTAAAGTCAGTAACAAATTCTGTTATATTTATTTATTATAAAATATTTGCAAGGTTTACTGAGATGGGAAAATGCAGTAACTTTGTGAGGTATACTGACAATACTTCACTTAATTTGCAGCACTTGCTGAAAATTTATTTAGATATTTCTCAAACGTTAGATGAGTGTCAAAGGTTACATCTAGAATAGCTAAAGCTTCACACTCGTTCAGCAGAGTTCCATCCACCTGAAGGGGAGGATGGGGTGGGAAATCTGTACAAGATCTGAAGTCTGCACTTCTGTGGCCCCTGCCACGCTAGACCTTGGGGACAGCATGACGGTTCCTCTTCCTGAAGGAGCAGGAGAGCCTGTGGAAGACCCAACTGTCTCCTTATTGTAAGGAGACAGACCCTAATGGCGGGATTCCACCGAGGCAACATGTTGCATGCTACATTGTTGCATACACCAAGTCTTTTTAAACCCCTTCAACAGAAGGCAACATGTAGCATGCAACTGTGTGGCATGCGACAGATGGCAACTTGTTGCCTATAACCCCACGCACGCTACAAGATATAACCTGTTGCCTAGTGCTGAACGCCTTCCCACCAGTCAACCGCAGAATTTATAGAAGAATGTAGGAAATTTGCTGTTCTATGGGACATATGCTTGACAGTATACAAGAATAACCATGCTAAACTAGATGTACTGTGGGGATTAGCAGAGAAATTTAACTTGTAAAAAAGATCAAGAACTCGCATACTGCTCACTCATGCATGTGAGTCTGTTTGGAGGGAAGATTCTCTTCTTCTCTCAAGATATCTAACTAGCAGTGGCAAATGCTTTCGTTGGCTATTCTCTCTCTCTCACACACTCACACAAAAGATGGTGCTAGAAACGGCAGTGTTTTCATTGGCCATTCTCTCTCTCTCTATCTCTCACTGGCACATAATTATCAGTTTCCAGTTCATCATGAGCTCGATTCTCTTGGTTTGTTGAGAACTTATTTTTTAAATAAGTCATTTGGGCAACGTAATTTTTTTATCAACCTGCTTTTGTTGGTATTTCAGCATTAATAGGTCACAGCAGCCTTTCTTGCTATTATTATTATTATTATTCAGAAGATTGCATGATGCATATGAGAGCACAGCACGAGATGTATAGCAGTGACCGTCTGCTGAGACATCGTGTTGTCAAATGGCTTAGTTTTTATTGAATTTGCAGAGAAGTTTTTGTGACATTCAACAGACATAGCCTGTAGCATGCTACAAGCAACAACGGTGTTGCATTGTCACAGGGAACATGTCTCCTGTTTGAAAGCTGCATATATATATATATAATATATATATATATATATATATATATATATATATATATATATATATATATATATATATATATATATTATATATATATATATATATATATACTATATACAACAATAAAAAGACATTCATATATATATATATATATATATATGTTTTTTTTCAAGTTCCCTGTGGGTCTGGAAACTTAGGTAGTGACTTACTGACACTCCTGAAAGGTTGTTAGAGAACAGAAATATACCGAAACTCTACAGGTGAAGGCCAATATCAATCGATGGAAAAATTAAATAATACTTTAGAGATTTAGTTTTTACTGAGGCATATTTACACTAAATTATGCGAGTAAGCAATGTACACCTTAAGGGTAGCAGGGACTCAATAGTCCAGAAATTAAATGGAATGCAGTTGGTTGAAGGTCAGTCAGGACATATGGCTGAAAAATGTTACAGGCACAGAAATATGGCTTGCGCACAGAGAATTGCTTTATAGTTCTGGCGTCACTTCCAAGGGGTTTCAAGTTTCTCTCACAGCTTGTCAAGATATTTGCATCTGCAAAGAGATTGCATTCCAGGACCAGTACTAAGGTAATAAACACGGGGGGTGGGGTGTTGTGAACGTTAATCACGATTCTCTCTTATTCCTTCACATCAAAGTCCACTCACAGGAATATAGAATGACTGGGAGCTTTAAGAAAAGAATACTGTATTGTTTTATTAACTATGGGGATGCTTAGAATTTAACAACAATCTTACTTCCCGATGTAGCAGACGCTACTCTAGATGGGAATATCACAATGAGATTTAATAACACTACTAGCACCACAATGGGAATTCTTTACAGCACCGACAGTAGCACTGACTACACTCAAAATTACTCCATTAAAGTACCTGGGTATCCGAGCTGGTCTTGGCTTCTTCCAAATTGCTGAGCAGAATTTTTTCTGGCTATGGACAATAAATGAACACGTTGGGGTCCCCAGAGGAGAGGGAGAGCAAAAGGGGAGAGAGGTGTGAGCACTGCAGCATCTGGAGAAATTCTAAGGGCGCTCGTCAGTTGCCTCCTGGCTTCATAACTTGCTTCCAGCTCTCTCTTCCAACAAGTGTTCTGCCCAAGGTCCACTTTCTCCTTCCAAAATAAGCTCCGCCCAAGTCTGGATACCTTTGGAGATTTATTTCAATGGCAGCCAATCGGAAGGACAAAGAGGTATTCAAAGAGAATGGAGGTTGGTGAGGAGGGGGAACTGAAAAATGTCTGAATTTCCTTCTAAAATGAGTTATGTTGCCTTGGTTCTGGCCTAAATCCTGAATTATATATATATATATATATATATATATATATATATATATATATATATATATATATATACTATATATATATATATATATATTATATATATACTATGTATTTCTATATATTAAGTATAAAAGGACCATTGAAACACTCTGGTTGGTCTAATGATAAGGACTATATTTTGGGGGTTTGACTTCCACTCTTATCAAGCAGTGAATGACAGAAGAAGTTGCATTGGCAAAATATATAGTGGGAGATATGCCTTTCGGTGATGTGTGGGGTCACTGCTAAGCCGATGTTTGTTCTGCTAATTTTCTTAATCCTCTCCATCGTTGCCTATATGGTCAGAGTCCCAGGCTACATTGGAAATGTTGATCCTATTATCTTGTTTTACCAGTGAAGATTCCACCATCTGACATTTGTATCAACAGCTGCTCTTGTATAAAATTCGGGATGAGTTCCAATCCATAGTATTGTTTGTGTTATTTACAGGATGGATAATTGCCGAACTATTTTGTCCACATCTAACTGAGTGTTATGTTGAGTTAATCTCACCAAGAGAGATTTTCCTGTATATCTAAAGTATGACTTATCACAATCCCTGCAGGGGATCTCATAAACTACTATGTTTTTACAAACTGATTTCTGCTGGATGTTAATTAAGGATTTCCCTAGTGTATTTAGATAAGTGAAGGTGAAAGTGTTGGAATGGCTTAAGGTTATTGTGATCTCTTGTAAATTGTCCATGTGAGGGATTACGATTTTGTTTGTGTGTTTCTCCTTTTCTTTGTTTGCTGTGGGTTTGTAAAAATGCTCTTTGCTCTATGTATGGCTTTTTCTATTATGTGCTTGAGGTATTTTAACAAGGTAAGATGATTTCTGATTGTTTCAAGTTCTTTGTTAAGAAAATCTGGGGAGCAAATTCTGAGGGCTCTAAGAAATAGGTCACTTGCTATGCCAAGTTTAACTGAAATGTCATGATAGCTGTAAAAATGTATGTATGAAAGTGAGAATGTTGCTTTCCTACAGATTGAATTTGTAGTTGTTATTATTTCTGATGATCAAGACATCTAAAAAGAGAATTCGGTTATTGTTTTTCTATACTGCTTTAAATTTTATTCCAAGGGCCCAGGGATTAAATTTTTGTAGAAAGACACAAAAAATGCCCTATTCACTTTTCCAGTATGTTAAGATGTCATCTACATAACGAAGCCAAATCATATCTGCTGACCATTTCCCCATAGCATTGAATAAAATAATGCAACTTGTAGAGCACTGTCCTTTGGTGATAACTTTTACCGTCAAAAATTCGGTTGCAGTATGGGGAGTCCGCACAGTTCTTTGTCAGCAAACTTATATATGGAGTATTTCAAAACAGTAATTATAAACCGTATCAAACCTGCAGATATGATTCGGCTTCGTTATGTAGACAACATCTTAACATACTGGAAAAGTGAGTGGGACAATATTGATGTTTTTCTACAAAATTTAAATTCCTTGGTCCTGAGCATAAAACTTAAAGTAGAATGGGAAATCAATAACTAAATCGCCTTTTTAGATGTCTTAATCTTCAGAAGTAATAACAATTACAAATTCACTGCCTTCAGGAAAGTGACATTCTCGCCTTCATGCATTTTTACAACTATCATGACATTTCAGTTAAACTTGGCAAAGCAAGGTTCCTATTTCTTAGAGCCCTGAAAATTTGCTCCCCAGATTTTCTTAACAAAGAACTTAAACCAATCAGAAATCAACTTATCTTGTTAAAATACCCCAAGCACATGATAGAAAAGCCATACATAAAGCAAAGATAATTTTTTACAAACCCACAGAAAACAAAGAAAAGGGAAAACACAAACAAAATTGTAATCCCTCATGTGGACAATTTATGATATCACAAAAACCTTAAGCCATTCCAACCCCTTCATCTTCACTTATCCAAATACACTGGGGAAATCATTAACGATCATCACCAGCTTGTATAAATGTAGGAGTTTGAGATCCCCTGCAGGGATTGTGATGTCATACTATGGAGATACAGGAAAATCTCTCTGCAAGAGATTAACTCAACATAAATGCTTAGTTAGATAAGGACAAAATAGTTCGGCAATTTTCAATCATATAAATAACACAAACCATCATGTATTGGAACTCATCCGGAATTTTATACAAGAGCAGCTGTCGATGCAAATGTCAGATGGTGGAATCTTCACTGATAAAACAACAAGATAATAGGAGGATCAATCAACCTTTCCAATGGAGCCTGGGACTCTGACCATATAGAGCCAGCGTTTCCCAACCTTTTTTGGTTGCAAACCTAAATGCAGTCTTAATGTGGAGTAGTGACCCTAATTTTAATAATAAATCCGACCATTTCATGTCACAGTTATATTTGCAGCATGTTCATGAGCTTTCGTTATTATATTTCAGTTTATATTTACTAGCAAAATGAATTTCAATACATTTTTAATGGGAATGAAAACAAGTTAGAAAAAAACTTTATTTTTTTTATGCATATCCTTTTACACAAAAAAATTTTCGTCATTAGTTAGCAATAACATTATTATAATTTGCTAATAAATATAACTTATTTACGAAATTAATACAATGAATTACATAAAAAAAGTGGCTAGTGTAAGAGCGAAATAATATACCTTGGGAATTAGCAGGACCATATTAACGAAAGCATTACAACAAATTACAAAAACTCCAAGTTTTCTGAGTAGCTAACTTGAAACTGCTTCATTTTGTGCACGAGTTTCTCAAGTCTGGGTTTTATATTCATTATTAGAGCACACCACAAGTCATGCTCGGGATCCAGCTGGTTTTTTGCTTTAGTCTTAAACATAACAAGACTTGAAAACCCTTGTTCGCAGAGGTATGTTGTTGGGAAAGGGAGAAGAGCTTTTCAGCCTCCGAGTCAAAATGGAATTTGGGCCATTCTTCCAAGTTAAAAATCACACCTGGAAAGAAGAATTAAGCACTTGTTACTTCCTTACAGCACATCCCAGTAATCTTTATACAATTATATATATATATATATATATATATATATATATATATATATATATATATATATATACATATATATATATATATATATATATATATATATATATATATATATATTTAAATTAGTTAATTATAAAGGTAATGAAAAAATAAATAGCCTAATAATTAAAAACCACTTATTTCAGAAACTGTATCTTAAATCCATGTTGGGTGATAGTTACAATTGATTCAGTACTTCTTTCCCACCGTTATCCCTACACTAAGGGGTTGGTTGCCTGATGTGCCTTTCCTTATAACATCAGGCATTGTTTATTATTTGGCAAAGGGGTTTTTATGACTGCATGCCCGTGCTGACATCAGCCACAGTTATTTTGCGGGCGCCTCGCCTTTGACTTAAAAGTCCACGTGCAAGGCCGCAGTTTCCACAGTTATTGGCAGTGGGCCTAGCCTTTTACTTAAAAAGTAAGACTGCAAGGCAGCAGCTGTCCTTTTAATCGCCTTTTACAACAAGCAGGACCTACGGTGGTAGTGTTCTTACACCCCTACCACAGGGTGCTTACAATTGACTCGGTACATCATCTGCTAAAATCAACTAACAAACTCCACAGAAACTAAACAAAAACTATATTCTTCATACTAATTTATCCCAAGTGGTTATTGGGTCGGCAGAGAGAGAGAGAGAGAGGCTGAAACGCAGGCAGACCAAGACAGAGACAAACAAGCGGGAACAGTCAGGCAGACAGAGGTAGAGACAGAAAAGCAGTCAGACAAAGGCAGAGACAGACTGACAGACTGAAGTGAAGAGGTCGATGGGATGAAGGTATGTGCGAGGTATTATAAAAAAATATATATATACAAAAAAAGAAGTACGGTGCATGCAATGCTTACTTTTTCTGAAGTAGTAAAGTTTTTCACTGGAGCAGCGTCACAGACGCGACTGACTAGACTACTCACTTCCTCCTCGCTGACTGTTCAACTGTCAATACATGTATTGCACATGAAAGCTGCTCGTGTTATGGGCGGAATACCACGAGTATAGGTGTTTAATGACCATGCCTCTTATGTTACTATGTGCCCAGTAGAATCTTTAATTTGTCTTACCAAAGTAAATCAGTTACATTACTTAACCCTTAAACGCCTAAGCGGTATTTCAGAAATCGTCTCCCGTATGCCAGTGGGGTTCGGGAGTGAGCTACATGGTGGAATGGCTCCTTTTTTTTCATTGCCTGAAGTTTAGTATGCAACCATCAGAAATAAAAAATATCATTATCATATATAAATATTGGAATATATGACAGCGCAAAAAAAGAATTTCATATATAATTGTATACAAATCGCGCTGTGAGCAAAACGGTTAAAGGTAATGAGTTAATTTTTTTCCTTGTATTGTACACTAAATTGCAATCATTTTGGTATATAACACATTGTAAAACGATTAAAGCAACGCAGAGAAAATATTATCACAAAGTGTTGCATGAATTTGTAACGAGTGGATGTAAAAAAAAGTTGTTTTCAAAATTCACCATAAATCGAAATATTGTGCTAAAGACTTCCCGTTTGTTGTGAAATGAAGAAAATTGATTGAATATTACTAGACTGTAAGAGTTTTAGGTTACAATTGCATTTTTCGACCATTTCGGTCAAGTTAAAGTTGACCGAATAATGATTTTTTTTATTTTATTTTTATTTATATGCAAATATTTCATAAATGATAAAGCCACAACCATGAGTTATTTTAAGTTGTATTTTACATGAAATTGCGCACATTTTCATATATAGAACTCTATATAATGGCTAATATGAAACGGTGCAAATATTACGACAATGTGACTCTAGCATTTCGGAGAATAGCCGCCGAGATTCCGTTTGCGGAGGGAAGGAAAATGTTTATTTCAAAAATTCACCATAAATCGAAATATTCTGCTAGAGACTTCCAATTTGCTTAAATGAAGATAAATGATTGAATATTGCTAGAATGTAAGAGTTTTAGCTTACAATTGCGTTTTTCGACCATTTCGGTCGAGTCAAAGTTGACCAAATGTCGATTTTTTTCTATTGGGTATTTATTTAATTGCAAACTTTTCATTTAGACAAATGATAAAAGCTACGACCGTGAGTTATTTTATGTTGTATTTTACATGAAATTACGCACATATTCATATGTAGAACTCTATATAACGGCTAATATGAAACGGTGCAAATATTACGACAATGTGACTCAAGCATTTCGGAGATTTGCTGCCTAGATTCCGGGCGCAGAAGGAAGGAAAAAGTTTTTTTTCAAAAATTCACCATAAATCAAAATATTATGCTAGAGACTTCCAATTTGTTTAAAATTAAGATAAATGATTGAATATTACTAGACTGTAAGAGTTTTAGCTTACAATTACGTTTTTCGACCATTTCGGTCGAGTCAAAGTTGACCGAATGTCGATTTTGTTTCTATTTATCGTGGATTATATGCAAATATTTCATAAATGATAAAAGCTACAACCATGATTTATTTTGTGTTGTATTTTACATGTAATTGCGCATATTTCCATATATAGAACGCTATATAACGGCCGATATGAAACGGTGCAAATATTACGACAATGTGACTCATACATTTCGGAGATTTGCCACAGAGATTCCGTGCGCGGAGGGAAGGAAAAAGTTTTTTTCAAAAATTCACCATAAATCGAAATATTGTGCTAGAGACTTCCAATTTGTTTAAAAATGACGATATATGATTGAATATTACTAGACTGTAAGAGGTTTAGCTTACAATTGCGTTTTTCGATCATTTCGGTCGAGTCAAAGTTGACTGAATGTAGATTTTTTCTATTTATCGTTATTTATATGCAAATATTTCATAAATGATGAAAGCTACGACCATGAGTTATTTTTTGTTGTATTCTACATGCAATGGCGCACATTTCCATAGATGGAACTCTATATAAAGGCTAATATAAAATGGTGCAAATATTACGACAATGTGACTCAAGCATTTCGGAGATTTGCGGCCGATACCGCGCGCGGAGGTACGGAAAAAGTGTTTTTCAAACATTCACCATAAATCGAAATTGTTCTAGAGACTTGCAATTTGTTTCAAAATGAAGATGAATGATTGAATATTACTAGAATGTTAGATTTTCTGCTTACCCAAATTATACAAATTTATATATTCTATAATATATATATATATATATATATATATATATCATATATATATATATATATATATATATATATAGATATATGTATATATAATAATATATATATATATATATAATATTACATTTTTTATTCTGTTTTGATTATATAACTAAAAGTAATGCAGGTGAATAACTTTTCTTTTTGCATAAAATGAAATAATATATAAAAACTTGTATAAATATAAAACTAAACATAAAATCAATGCAGAATACTCACTCGTAATCCTGACTCTTCGTTCTGTTCTTATTGTCTCCCTCCTCCATTGAAGAGTCTTGCATTTTTTTCTTCTCGACATGACTAGGTACAGGTGGAGGAGGGAGGCACGCACCCTTACTGCTGATGGGCCGCAGCTCTTCAGCGGCCCTCTGCGCCCTCCATTGTCCCAAGGGCAGGCGCACTCCAATATATGACCGCTGTGTGGTATTTGCGGTCACACTCCCCGAACCTACAAAGAGCTATATTGCAGGTGCGACAGAAGAACCGGGTGTCTCTCCTTCTGCCATTCATATGGCACACCCAGCACCATTTCTGCCTGTGCCCTTGTAGGAACTCCAGTGTGTGATCCCCTGGCTGCAGCCGACACACAGGGTCCACTATCCAACGAGAAGTCGGAATCTGAGCGCAGGTGGGATCATCAAGGGCGGCAGCATCAGGGGCGGCGGCAGCCGGGGCTGTGGCATCAGGGGTGGCGGCAGCAGGGGCGGCGGCGGCAGCAGGGGCGGCGGGGCCAGCAGGGGCAGTGGCGGCAGCAGGAGCGGCAGCAGGAGCAGGACGACCAAAGTTGGCCCTCCTAACACCTGCCCTTTCTTCTAGGGGCAGATCTGGATCTCGGGGCAGGGGGGCGGTGATGGAAGGCAACTCATCGGGATTAAAGTTAATGAGGGCATTCCCGGCCACCTCAAGAAACTGGATGTGGGACAACCTCCAGAGGTCCGAATTGTAATACTCACAGCAGAGGATGTAGGCATTCTGGAGGGCCAACTGAAGAATGTATTTGAGGAGCTTCTGTGTCCACCTCCTGGTTCTCCTGGCGAAGGGATAATACTGAATGAGTTGATCAAAGAGATCAACTCCTCCCATGTGCCTGTCGTAGTGCCCAATGACAGTAGGCCACTGGACACGAAACTCCTCATACGTAACTCGGCCCTGCCGACGTGTCTTCTTCCGCTGGACGACCTCTTCTTTGATGGGCTCATGACTTGTCATAATCATGGGTATGAGTCAGACCCCCTTCCAACAGGTGACGAAGACAGCTCCTTTCCGCTACCACTCTGTCTCTCCTCTTGCCAGATGTTGCGGCTGGCTAGCGAACCTCTTGAGGACATTCGGGGCCCCACGCACCAACTGAAGGGTACCAGTGACGTGCACACCTGCTTTATACAGTTCCTGGGCCAGGGATACCGAGTTATAATAATTATCCATAAACAGGTGGTATCCCTGGTTATGGAAACGATCCACAAGACCGAACACAGTGTCACACAGTGTGGAGAAGACCCCGGAATACACCGAGAAGTCCATGACGTATCCAGTGTTGGACTCCGTAATAAAGAAAAGTTTCACTCCACATTTCTTCAGCTTCTTGGGGTTATACACTTTAATGCTTAGACGTCCTTTGTAAGGCATCATCCCCTCATCCAAAGAAAGGGTCTTGCCAGGAACCACGAGAAACTTTCCCTGTTCACGAATGTAATCCAACACTGGGCAGACTAAGATGAGGCAATCGGGGTCATTCCGGGGTATGGCCCTTCGGTTGAAGGGGTTGAAATACCTGTCCAACGCCAGGAAACTATCACGGGCCATAATGCCAGGCACATTGGGCGTACGTAAAAAAAAATTCCGCCTTTAATATTGCCTGACGTCGGCAGCAGGCATCATTCCAAAAAAAAAATGTGGAGCCCCAAAAAATGCACCATGTCCATGCGGTTGCAGCCCTGCCAGCTATACGACAACGTCGTCCGTAGTTCGTCACGGCAGAACCAAGCGTAGTCCGCCATCTCTGCTACCAAGTATTCCAGCAATTCCCACATAAGGAACAGCTGAATGAACCCCAGAGCAGTGAGAGGAACAGGTACGGTGAGCCCAGGTGCTGCCGTGAATGGGTGCATGTTAGGTGGGGTGGGGTCCTCCAACCACCCCTCGTCACTCTCGGATGAACGGCCTTCACCTTGGCTGGCACGACGTTCCGACCTTCTACGTGCCCGTGTGCACGCATGTGCTCAGGCACGGTTTCACACTCGAACCCCCCCCACTGGCCCATCTCCCTCACTTAGGCCCTTGCTTTCTGTGTCGTCATCGGCAACAAAACTAGACGACAACAACCCCTCCTTCTCCTCCTCAGACTCCCCTTGTTACGCACTAAAACCACTGAACTCCAACTCACTTTCAGCATGTGACCCTTGTACAGACATTGGGGGCAAATATTCATCATCACTAACATCGGGAGTGATGTCCTCGTCACTAGATGACCAACCGCCATCAAAATGAGGACTTGCGACATGCTCCCGATCAAGCTCCAACAAGTAATCATCTATGTCCTTTGGTTTGAGGCCTCCCAAATGCCTACGAATGCCCCTCAAGACACCCCAATGCTTCCTAGGGGTTGTAAAAGGCACACGATGTGGTGCTTGAACACTTTCGGCCACACGAGGCCGCATGGAATGGCATTGAGGAACTAGGTCATCTTGGGTGCTTGGTCTCTCACCAGTATCTAAGTCCAAAATACGTCTCACAGGATCCCTCCCGAGAGTTAAAACACGCCTTTCACGCTCCATTCAGCGTTCAGACATCTCTACGTATGTCTTGTACCACCACAAATACTCAAACTCTCGCAAAAGTTCGGCAATACAGATTGCGGTAAAAGATCGCTCTCGGACGACGCGTCGCTGATGCGTCCAATAGGCGTTTATTTAAGGGTTAAAATAAAAATGTGACCAGCTGTGAATTATTAACATAATATTTTTGTAAGACCCTCTAGCGACCCTCAGAAATACCATCGCGACCCTAGTTTGGGATGCAACCCCTGGGGTTGGGAACCACTAATATAGGCAATGTCTTTCTTAAGGCAACGAAGAAGAGGATTAAGACAATTAGCAGAACCAACCTCGCCTTAACGGTGACCCCAGGCATCACCTAAGGGCATATCACCCACTAGTACTATATATTTTGCCAATGTAACTTCTGTCATTCACTGCTTGATAAGAGTGGAAATCAGACCACCGAAATATAGTCCTTAGCTTTAAACCAGTATTTAAATGGGTCTTTTATACATGAGTTGTATCCTGCATTAACAGAATAATTTATTTACACACAATTTATTTACACATATAAGTGTTTACATAATAAAAATATGGAATGTTAGTCCATATATATAAAAGACTAAAACTAAAGAGGTCAACCAGATTGCTTGCAGGAATGTGATCAGACCAGAGACGATAAAGTATGTAGGCTAAGATGACGTGCCGTCATCTGTGTTCATTCATTTGTTTTGAAACATTAGTCCAAGCTCCCTGCTTGAGACAACTACCGCGACCTATAATTCAAATGGCCTACGTGATCTCTAATGTGTCTCATTTTGTATGTATGTTCATATGTTCGAGCTACTGTCTGCTCCTTTATGACTTGTAACCGAGATGGTGGACAGAATAGAGTTAGCCATCATCATTGGCAGACCTGTATCTCTTTATCTAAGCTTTCTCATGTAGAAAGAATAGAATTAGCCATCATCATTGGCAGAAGCGATCAAGCTATCGTCATTAGAAGACATGTACAATCATACCTGATCTTCACCATGTAACTTCAGAAGAATATATGTATTTTTATACTTCGTGTTTTCGACTAGAACCTCACCTCATCACCGAATCATCATGAGTTTAACACATCGTCGTCATAACCAAAGAAGATAATACCAACTTCGTAAGTGATCTACAAACCCCAAGACACTCCAATGAATATGGAAGTGCAATACCAACCGACTTAGCGTAAGATTATCGCAAGTCTAACATTACCTCATAGGGCGCCTTATTATACGAGGCAACAGCCCTAAAATATATATATATATATATATATATATATATGTATATAATATATATGTGTATTATATATATATATATATATATATATATATATATATATATATATAGAGTTATGTGCGTGGCTGTATGAGGTTTATCATTTACTCTAAAATTAACTAACATCTGACAAGACTGGGTGCCACGCAAGTAACATAAAAGAAAAGGGGAATAAAAGATATTAAAAATGATGGATTTAAGGGAAATGCAAAGTTACATTTAACTAAGATTATTATTTTGTCAATCAGAAGTAATTATACAGGAGCTGAAAGAACTAGCTCCGTGGCACTGAGGTTATGTTAATTAACAGATCAAACAGTGCCACTATGAAAACCCCAAAAAATGTAAATCCCTTTTATGAAGAATCTGGTATTTAAAGGAATAAAATTCTGGTTCAGCTATCACCAATCCTAAAGTAATAGTTATCAGAGCTCTTCATTCTTTCACCCTGGGACTTGGGATGGATAGTTGCCACCCTAGCACCATGGGACTTGGGATGGATGGTTGCTATCCTGGCACCATGGGACTTGGGATTGGGATGGATGGTTGCTACCCTGGCACCATGGGACTTGGGATGGATTGTTGCTACCCTGGTACCATAGGACTTGGAATGGATGGTTGCAACCCTGGCACCATGGAACATGTGAGATGTGGTACGTTGTTTACCACATCTCAAGTGTTCCATGGTACCAGGGTAGCAACCATCCTTCCCAAGTCCTAGGGTGAAAGAATGAAGAGTGCTGATAACTATTATTTTATTCTTGCATATATTGTATTCTTGCATTCTCCTAATTCTGTAACTTAAGGATGCACTGTAATTCTTGATCTAAGTGCAATTACTGTAAATGGGTAATTGTGTAAGGCAGAGAGAATAAGTAACAACACTTCTGGAAGCAAGTCAAATATTTTTCCACTTCAAATTCTCTGAAGGAGATGCAATGGGGAATTGAGTTATATATTGTGAGAGCAGACAATAATTAGGGAAGGGAAAGAATTGTGTGTTGAACAAATTTCAAAACCAAACTGTACCTTGTTCTTTGACAATCGGAGTCTTGAAAGTAGGGAGCTGGGCACTGGGTATGAGCTTAGGGGGGTTGAATAGTCTCGACCTTGGACAGTAAAAGGTGGTGTGAGTGACCCGGGAAAAATTTCCCCCTGTGTGAACAGGACTACGTCTGCTATAGGAATGACTCTAAGACTTGCGTCTCCGGTTGTCTTTCTTCTCTCCTTTTTTTGTCTTGATTCGTCACATCTTGGCACTGACGGTGTTGACGGTTTAGCTGGAAAAGAAATTTGATATCAGCACCAAGTGTGGAAACAGATGACAATGGTGGGCCCATTAAGCTGCAGGAGAGGCAGATTTTTGGGGGAGCGGTGAAGTAGGATAATCTGCTGTGTCTAATTTTTAATGACTAAGGGAAGGGGTAGGCGCAGCTTCTGTGAGCTGATGTGGGTGGTCTTGTGAGGTCTAGACAAAAAGGCAGGTAAAGCAGAACTAACTTTTGTTACAGGTAAAGGGAGGTTTATAATTACAGTGTGCATATGGATATGTAGTCCCAACCAGCGAGAGAGATAAAACTAGGTCGGCAAGAGCCGATTTGTGTTTTCTCGGAGACATACATTTACAGATAATAAAAGCTGCAAACACTGGATATAAGTGAATTATACATCGGCGGAAAGGCTGGGAGTGTTCTACAAACACCACCCCCCCCCAAGACAATAATTATGAAATAATAATTGGAAGACAAGTAGGAGTCCGGATTTCTAATTGCGATAATGTGCTGGTGGGCAGAGGCAGCCCCAAGTTCATGAAACCAGCTGTCTCAGGAGACTCTTGACCTCTGAGTCCTTCAGTGGGCTGGAAGACAGGATTCCTCCCCTGGAGTGGTAGTACCTGGGGGGATTGTATGTGGACGGCCACAGCTTCTTTTGGGTGGCTCAGTAATCTCGGTAGCTGTTCTGGTCTGTGGTGGCACTCTGGGACACCTGCCGGGTTCCTCTATGGCACTGTCTTCATCTATTAGGAAAGCGGGCTTCAGCCTGTTGATGGAGACTCAATCTTCACGACTGTGTATGAGGATGAGGTACACTTTGTCCATGTGATGGAGGATGTGGTAGGGGCCTCGGTAGTGTCTCATCAGTGGTGGGCAGTAGGCATCGTCCTGATACAGATGTGCTTGCAGGATGTTAAAGCTTTGGACTGGAAGTGCCTTGTCCTGTCGGAGAAAGTTTTGAGGCAGGGCGTGAACTTCCCGGTGGTCTCCCGAAGCTTCGCATTGGGATGTCTGCATCGTCGGCATTCATTGGGAAGAATTCACCTGGTGCTGCCAATGTTTCTCTGTAGACTTTCCTTGTAGGGGACACCTCACCATTGACCTTTGGGGTGGTAAGGAGGCTGAGGAGGACTCAGAGCAACTGCAACTTCCAGTTCTCTCTTGTTCAGAGCTCCATCAAGGTGGCCTTTAGGGATCGGTGGCCTCTGTCCGCCATGCTGTTGGCTGCGGGGTTGTAGGCAGTGGTGTTGTGGTGCAATGTCCCCATCAGGTGGGCCAGGACAGCCCACAATTCTGACAGGAAGGCAGGTTCGCAGTCCATTGTGATGTCATCTGGCACTCAGAAACAGCTACTCCAACTGGAGAGGAGGGCTTCCGTGCACGCGCTGGTGTTAGCTTCCATCATTGGGGTTGCTTCGGGCCATCTGGTGGACCGATCAGTGACCGTCAGGAGGTATCTGGCACGCTTGGATGGAGGCAGGGAGCCTACGATGTTTACGTGGATATGGATGAACCTTCGTTTGCTTTGTGGGAACTTGCCTACGCCTGATTCAGTGTGCTGGTTGACCTTGCTAGACTGGCAAGGCACACAGTTCCTGGCCCATTCCTGCAAATTCTTCCGGATCCCGTGCCATACGAACTTCTCTGTTAAGAGACGCATTGTTGTTTGGCCCGATGGGTGTGAGAGGCCGTGGATTACGTCGAACACGGTCTTCCTGTGGGAGGCTGGGATCAATGGACGGGGACGGCCGGTGCTGGTATCACAGAGGAATGTCATGCTGGAAGGTCCGAAGGGCACATCTTCCTACTTAATGGAAGTGAGGGACGTGCAGTGGGCTGACACTTCTGGATCAGTGGCCCGTTCCTGGGTGAAGTCCTCGTAGTCCATCCTGAGGTGAACGGTGCTGATCTCAATCATCGATAGGGCATCAGCCATGGGGTTCTTCTCGCTGGGGACATAGTGGATTGTGCAGCTGAACTCAGCAATGGCTGCGAGGTGCCTTTGTTGCCTCGCGGACCAGGCATCGCCCGCTTTGGTGAAGGCGTGGACCAAAGGCTGATGATCTGTCCATATGGTGAAGGGAGAGCCCTCCAAGAGGTATCAGAAGTGGTGCACAACCTGGTATACAGCTAATAGTTCACAGTCGAAGGTGCTGTACCGGGTCTCAGCGGGCTTCAGCTTCCTGCTGAAGCAGGCGAGCAGCTGGGGAGACCTGTGCATCACCTGCTCCAGGAAAGCTCCACAGGTGATGTTGCTGGCATCAGTGGTGAGTCATAAGGCACGTCGGGGTCCTGGCGAGCCAGGGGAATGACGACCCTAGTGAGAGACTTTTTCGTCTGATGGAAAGCCTGTTGCTGCGCAGCTTCCCACACTAACCTCTTCAGTTGCCCCTTTAGGACCTCTGTCAAGGGGGACATGGTGCGGGAAATGATCGAGGCTTGTTGCCAGGCTGTCGCC